>NW_028248315.1:0-254865 GCF_964263255.1 Lissotriton vulgaris | reverse complement strand
ATAAACACCTGCAAAACTAAACACCACCGTCAACTTTGCAAGGGATGAATTGAGAAGATTGAAAGAAAATCCTGCTGATCCACCGGCTGTTCTAAGTGCAAATGGAGCAACCCCATCAACCTCAACATTTCCTCCAGACATCCGTCCCCAATTTGGGAAAGTCCGGATGACTTGTATTAAATGCAATCCTCTCATTGCGTATGGGAAGTAGTCGGTGGATTTGGTGTGTCGAGCCGATGACACCCACCATTGTTAGTTTCCACTTTTTCTTTCCTCCTAGTTTTTAGTTCTGTTTCTCCAGTTCACATTTTGCCCTCCTTTAAAAAAAAATGCAAAATCGTTCTAAAAATAAAAAAAGAAATACAAAATAACAAAAAGAAAAAAGTTCTTTTCAGAACTAACTACTCTGGTTAAAGAAAGAGCTAAACTAGTATGCTGCTGTGTGAAAGTTTAGATGAATGTATGTGTAGTGGATCATTTACTGAAAAAAATATTTGTGATGTGTGGTGAATGCATACGTGCAGAATTATAAGGAAGTGCTGCAGCATGACACTGTAAACTGTTTAACTACAGCATGCTGTGGTACTTCCGAAGCACAGGGATGCAACATATGTGTATAAATATGTTGCAGGTCTGTGCTTCCCTCTGCACAGCTGCTTAACACCTTGGCTGCTTTGAGTTTTCCCCTCCTGTGCTGAAGGTCAATCGAAACAGGTGTGGTCATGACGAGCTCAGCTCGTCATGAGTGCAGCTCAACTTGCCTCATGACGAGCTGGCTCGTCATGAGCATGGAAGGGGTTAAACTGCAGCCATGTGTTGACACAGGCACCCTTGCACCATGGTGCAAGGATGTCCATGTCATGTGGAGATTGTTTTTGTGTAGGAAGGGACACCTTCAGTAAAGGCATTTTCTCCAATATATGCTGTGCATTGTAGCATATATTGAAAGTGAAAAAATGAGAAGTGAAAACAATTCTCCTGGCTGTGCTTTGCTACACCAGTTATAGGATGGTGCGGCATTCACAAACATGTCCAGATTCATGATTTCTGATAAATCTGGAGGTGTGTCCTGTTCTATGAGCGTTCTGTGCAAACATGCACAGCAAAACCTAAAGAACGCATTTTCATTGCAAAGTGGTGTCTATGACGAGATTATATTTACATGGAAAACAAAAGGTTTACAAAATGCCTTTTCCACGCCTTGTAAATATGAAAGAGAGTTAATGGCTAGGCCAATTCTTATTATAGGAGTAAATTTCAGTACTGCTAACAGAAAACAAGATACATTTAAAAGTACTTATATTTTAGGAAACTTATAGCACATATTTAAATATGACTTCAGAGAAGGGATGAGGCCTACTGTCACATATGGAAAAAAACTTAGTGATGTGTTTTAAGTTAAATAGTTTTATTTCTTATAATTCAAAAATTACCAAGACCTACAAGACCACCATATGTGTCTATAGTGTACAATACCATGTATCTTGTAGACATGTGTTCTTAAGCTGTCCCCTATTTCATACCTGTCTGCAGGGGAATTCTCTGGCACAAATCTAGTTAATCCATATTCCTTTTTTTTCAACTGTGTGGAAACACAGTTCATTGTGCATTTTAAGACTTACTTAAACTTACCTGAGCAGTAATACATCAAAAGAAAAGAAAAGACAAAATAGTTATAACATGTAATAATACATTTTTAACAGCACAGCATAATTTTAACATTTTACAAAGTAATTTCTTTGCCTTTTTTTCCGTTCCCCGAATATATTGAATTTCACTAGAAATAGTGATTTCAATCATACTCATCACATAACAGCGGGCAAAAAAAAAACCCCTAATCAATTAGATAAAAAAAAAACAATAATCCATCTATGGTAAAATACTTGATAATACAAATCACACATATATGAAAAGATTACTGCTAAGAAAATTATATAACTTAAATTTATAAACACTGTTAATTATGTCAGCTAAAATTATACACGGAGATAATGTGCAACAAAAAGTCCATAATTCAAACAAATAGCTTTCCTTGAGGCCAAATTGTATTTTTGCAGTCATTTTTATGTAAATTGTCCAATAGTAATATATTTAAAAATATTAGGTAGGAATTTGGTAATTCGAAAGGCAAAGGATGTTTGAAAACTAACTCAGCATCATTACAAAGAGTCCAACCTTTCTCACTTTTTAGATAGGCAGTGTAATGTCCAGATGGACCATCATGGAAAATGATTGCTACTGCTATAAAAGTCCTTCCTGATATTGATAGTTGTGTAGCTACAAAATATTTTATTAAAGTGTCCAATTTTCTTCCGTCAGCTGTACAACGTTGCATCATTAAAACGATATATTGTCCATATCTTTTTATAAATAATGTTGATAACATTTCTGATTTGCATTGGCTACACTCCATGTTTTGATGTGCAGCTTAAACTAATTTATTGAAAGACACTGATTTACAATCTGGTAATGTCAAATATAGAAATCTTTCAGTGTCCACATTAGTGCTACGTGTATACATACAATTCTCACAATAGTGATCCATTTATAACAAAGGCCAAAAATATTCTCTATATCTACACCTTCATTTTCTAATACAGTAAGCATTCATTAGAAATTCCTGAGCATCTTGTTGGATATTTTGTGTAAATTGTGTAGAACCAGAACATACATCCAAAGGATTACAAACATCAGAAACGCTTTGTATTTTACTTTCATTAATTCTCAATTTTTCATAAACAGAATGCAACAAGGAACAAAATCTTTTTTCCTGATTCTCTGTGATTTGCTGTTGCAAACGTTCAAGAAAAAAATAACATTGACCACTACATTAGCGTAGCAGTTGGATCCTGAACTATTTACAAACTGATAACAAACAATCTCTTCAACAGTGTCCTTTTTCTTTTTGCTTGCAATCACAACATTATCTTGTTTTTTTCCCTTCTCTACACCTTCAGTACAGATATTCTCATACCTTCTTTTTCAACCAACCACACTCTTTTTAAATACAGGATATTGACCTAAATTAGGAGCATACGTTCTTCTTAACCTATTGAACTCTTTGACACATGTTGCATCTGCAGTAACCTTTGTATCATCAAAATCATTAAAAAACCAACCAGATAATGTTCTGACTTGCAACAAAGCAACATATGCCATTTCCTCTTTAAACACAGTATTTCCAAGGTTCACCAAAGCACTGTCAACACTTCATCCTTGAGATTTATGAATAGTCACTGCATATGCCAGAGAAACTGGAAACTGTTTTCTACGGACATATACATCTTTAACAAGCAAAAAACAAACTGAACAATGACCAATTTGTTTAACTTCTTCAATCTGATCAAATTTAATTTTTAAGAATTCATTACCATATTTATTCTGATAATTATTAAAATCCACAACTTTGCACATTACATAAACCTTTTTCTACATCCAAATTACGCCTTAAAATAATTCAACAGTTTCTACATGTATATAGATTCTTTTCTAAATTAGCAGATTTAGATATGGATTTTTCTAAAGAATCCAAATTTGTCTTCAATTTTTCTTTCAAAAAATTAATAGTGATTCCTTCATGCTCTATTTTATCGATTGCTTCCATTTTTATTATTTCTTCATTTTCCAGTTTCAAACGTTGTTCGTTGAATGTAAAACACTCACGCAGTGTTGGCATTAAGCAGATTACAGATTTGTTTTCTACAATTTTCATCTATATTTTCTCAGGAACTACATTTTCATTAGGAAACAATTTGGAAAGTAATCGAGTCTGCAAAGCGTGTTTGCCATGTTCAGTCAATAGTCCAATTCTTATATCTTTGAGAATAGTTCCATAATCAACATCATTTGCTTGTCGCATATTTGTAGTGAGTTCTTTGTATTCAAAATACGACCAAATGTGCACGTTTCCAACACTACCCAGAGACTTTCTGGTGTCTTCATGCGAAAATGTTTTAAATACTGGTTCTCCTTTTACAGGAGTCAGTTGCAGTAGATCTCCAAAAATTATGACATGTTTTCCTACAAATAACACATCGTACTCTGTTTTAAGAATTTGCTGCATTCTTAAATGCACAAATGCAAGCATTAAGTTTGATACCATACTTACCTCTGAATAACACGAGAGATACCAGAAGTCTGTATACAGGAACCTAAATAGTGTTCAATCTGTAAGACAAAACCACAAGGTTAATGTACAGAGTATGACAAACCTAAATGATAAGGATGTGAAGAACAGGAGAAGAAATGCTTTCAAAGACACCCTACTCAGTGCTCAGAAAAGTACCCATCAGCCCGCTCATTAGCGGAACATCGTCATCTGGGTGGTTGGTTGAAAATTGTGGTGTCCAGTATGCCCTTCCTCAGGAACACCTGAGGCTAGCAGAACTTGGACCACTCTGTTGACCCTCAACCATTAGAGATGACCCAGTGCAGGTTGAAAAAGGGGGTTTAAGTTGCAGTGCTCAGAACATTGTGAAAGAAATGAGAAAAAAGGATGAATTGTAATCCAAGTGTGCTAAAAATACCTAACTTGATGTCATATAGAGAACTTTATTGGGTCTGACCATCAAGGTGGTATGATTAAAATGCAGTGTGAGAAAATAGCATGCAAGGAATTGCTATTTACCATGATAGTAAACTGGTCGACATGTTTCAGCCTATATAGGCTTTCTTCAGGACCTATGATACTCTACTGCAACGTTGTACTCACTGTGAAAACTACAGAACCACTCCACTTCCTTTAGTAAGGAAGATGGTATTTCTTCTTCTGTATGTGAAAAAAATGATACAAATGAAAAAACTAACAACCCTTGTTGTAAGTTACAGGGACTCTCGCATACTTATGATGCTTTGATTAGTCCTCTATTATTCAACTCACCCAAATTGTTGGGAGGAACAACCTCACCTCACCTCACCTGGCACTGGCTCAGAGTGAAGGAGGCCACGCACTGAAAAAGAAAAAGTAAGCAAGACATGCGTTTCAGATAACCAGTATTAGACTGGGAACAGTCAACAATAATAGTTAATACACTTACAGCCACACGAAATATAGCAGTTTAGGAGGCTACAGGTTCAGACCCTATTGTTTTGAATGTAATGCATCAATTTCAAGGACCTGACCTATATATTAGGATCAGCGTCATGAGTAGTTATGTATGTCCCAGAACAAGTGAGGAAGGAAACCCATTGCTAGAGCCCCACCAAGGGATATCTACAGGGGGCACCAGCGCTTATGCTCCAGTCAATGCTCTAAAGTATAGCAAGATCGCATTGAAAATGAAAAGAGAAAATCGCATTGATAGAGAAAAAGACTGTCTCATTATCAGACAGTAGGTAAAAAACGAAATTGCTCGTCTCAAATCCTCTTCAGCTTCCTTAATTCCTAGAAAAAGCGCCCGTAGAAAAAGGACACGAGAGGATGTGCGCTCTCACCTCTCCGTCGTTGCCTCGCTCCTTATCGTGAGCCGAGGGGGAGGTGAAGCTGCTTTGTCGGCGGTCGCAAGATATATGGCGGCCGCGGACCTCGCAGAGAACAACCACCTCGCTCGATGGTAATTCGTTCTGTTAGCAACCATTCGTGTCGCTGCATTTTGAAGAGAAACCAGTGTTGATTATACATGTTGCCACTTTGCACAAAGCGGGCCCTGATTGGCCAACCAGTCTGTCTCGAAGACCGTGATTGGTCAGATGTTAACCAATGGACTACGGACCCAGCTTTGTTTGCCTTACTGCGTGCGGTAGAACACATTCACTTTGTAGCGTATAAATGGCACGACTAAACCATCTCTGCAAATATTGTCTTAATATAAAAACGGTCAGTTTCCACGAGACCGGGAAATTATGCTTGCATAAAGGTGTTTCTCCGTTATGAAGATTGCCCGCGATCTCAAAAGAGATGTCGAGCATTAGTTCAAAGTGTAACAACCCCAGTTCCGAAGACCGTGATTGGTCCGATGTTAACCAATGGACTACGGACCCAGCTTTGTTTGCCTTACTGCGTGCGGTAGAACAAATTCACTTTGTAGCGTATAGATGGCACGATTAAACCATCTCTGCAAATATTGTCTTCATATAAAACCGGTCAGTTTCCATGAGACCGGGAAATTATGCTTGCATATATGTGTTTCTCCGTTATGAAGATTGCCCGCGATCTCAAAAGGGATGTCGAGCCTTAGTTCAACGTGTAACAACCCCAGTTCCGAGAGCGGAAAAACTAGTCTAACAGTACCGTTAGGAGTAAATGCCTGCAAAAGTGAACGTGTGTCACCCAAATGTAAAAGGGAACCATGAGTTTACTCGTCATCCTGAGAAACCATGCTATTGTTATGCAGTGTCGTCATTAGATATCGCAAAAGCGCTATATAACTTGAAAAAAACCCCACAATATATAGTCATGGGGAATAAATGAATGTTATAAAGACAACAGGTCGTCTTATAAGCATAAGTGTGGCCGCTGAGGCTAGTAGAGAATGTTGGCCAGACAGTATCAAAACAACACCAAATACCTTGCTACACCTTGCAGGATGTTTGTTACTTGAAAAGTTGTTATGTAACCCCGTGTGCATCTACTCTATCACCTTCTCTTGTCAGGAGGAAAATAGATGTCAGAGTGTGCTAATACTGTGGTCAACAATGGCTGAGATCCCTAGAGTCTATATGTGGGTATGAGTGGAGAGGTGTTCATTAAAGGTGAAGCCATGGGATTTCATCATTCAAACCCTCTGTGTCACATTTCAGTTTATACACCCATTTTTGTTCTTTTCTCAATAGAAAAAGGGATATGTCTGTGACATGATTGGGTATGTATGGTTGTTCTAAAATGACCCACTTCATGTCGACTGCCTGGTGTTTCTCTTCAAGGAAATGGGACGTAAGCCGAGTGGCTTGTTTACTGCGTCGGATGGTACTCTTGTGTTCTTGGATGCGCAGTTTTATTTTCCTTGTTGTCATCCCTATGTATCTTAAACCACAAGGGCATGTGATTAGGTACACAACTTTATCACTGTTGCAATTTGTGTGGCGTTTGAGTAGCCAGGGTCGAGTTGTGCCTATGTCTACCGATAGGGTTTTTTTAGTTTGAGGACACACTGAACAGTTCCCGCACGGGTAATGGCCCTGTACAGGAGGTAGGTTCCACAAAGTGGATGTGGAGCCTTCTAGAGTCTCTCGAGGTCTGGTGTGGACCAACTCATCTTTCAGATTCGTTCCTCTTTTAAATGAAAAAAGTGGAAGTGGGATCTTTTCACCAGAACTGTTCAAGATCTTCCATTTCTGTCTGATAATCTTTTGAAGTTTAGACGAGGAAGTATTGAACGTAGTGACACATACCAATTTGTTCAATGGTGGTTTTTCTACCGGTACCTCTAAAAGAGCCTCCCGATGGTTGTTTGATGCTCGTCTCAAAGATTTTTTTATAAGATGCCCAGGGTAGCAGCGCATCTTGAGTTTGTTTGAAAGATCTTTGGCCTGTGCACGGAAATCTGATATGCCTGAGCAGTTCCTTCTTACCCGTAAAAACTGTCCGAAGGGGAGATTTTCCCTTAACGAACGCGGGTGGTAGCTGTCGAATCTCAACAGTGAGTTACGCGCCATCGGCTTCCTGTACAGGGAACTTGCTAGATGACCAGCGTCTGGGAAGATCTCCAAATCCAAAAAAGGCAGTTTTTCTTTGCTATGTTCTAAGGTAAACCTTAAGAACCGATTTTGGTCGTTGAGCCAGATGTGAAAGGCCAACAAAGATTGTTCATCCCCACGCCACACCACCAAGATGTCATCTATGTACCTCTTCCACACCGTCAAATGTTGAAGGTGTGGATTGGTGGTGTTGAGTATATGTTGGGATTCAAACCTGTGAACATATAAATTCGCCAGACTCGGCGCGAATTTACTGCCCATTGAGGTCCCAGATATCTGCAGATATAGGGAATCCTCAAAAGAAAAAAAGTTTTCCGTCATTGCAATCCTCGCAAGTTCTGTGATGAAGTGGACAGGCGTTATACTGTCTGGGGGAGACTCTTCCAGAAGTTCTTGGATCGTTTGTAATGTCTCCCTCTCAGGTATACAAGTATATAATGATTCAACATCAAAGCTAGCTAAAATGTCACAGTCTGTATTGAACTCAACTTCTGGAAGTAAGCGGAGGACATATTTTGTATCTTGAAGAAATGATGGCATCTTTTTGACCAGCGGATTCAGAAAGGCATCTACAAAAGATGATAAAGGTTCTAAAAGAGAACCAATCCCAGAGATGATGGGCCGACCCGGCGGTGGTCTAGTCGGTTTATGAACTTTGGGTAGAGTGTAGAAGTAGGGGATGGTTGGAAATTTAGCCACCAAATAAGTAGCCTCTTGTGGTGTGATCCATCCTTCCGTACCAGCTTCTTCTACCAGGTTCTTAATTTCATTTGTGAGTCTCATTGTAGGATCCTCCTCGAGCAGAATGTAGAATTGATTATTCCCTAGTTGTCTAAGGCATTCTGCGCGATAAGCCATGGTGTCTTGTATTACTATAGCCCCACCCTTATCTGCTGATTTTATTGTAATTTTAGTGTCTCTTGATAGGGTCTCAAGTGCAGTTCTCTCTCTTTTCGACATGTTTTGATAACCATCGTGGCTAGAGAAATCCAAAGATTTCATGTCGTGTAGAACTGCGGCTTCAAAGGTACTGACTTTGGAAGGTACCTGTTGGAGCAAAGGCATGAAAGTGGATTTCCCTCTTAGTCCTGTGTTAGTGTCTGTGGGGGTTTCATCTTCCTTATCTTTGAAAAAGTAGTGTAGTCTCACAGTCCTAAAAAACCGCTCCATTTCTTGGCGGATTTGGAACGGTTCCCCAGTATTAGTGGGAACAAATCCTAGCCCTTTGTTCAGTACTGCTTTCTCCAAAGGGGTTAACTCCCGTGTGCTCAGGTTGACTACAAGATTTTCGGTAGAACCAGACATAATGTTAGTATGTTCCATGTTTGGTGGGTCAGTCGGAGTTATAGGTTCTCTGCCCACTGTACGTGGCCTTGACTTTGGCCTCTCCGCCTCCCTCGATTCCCTCCCCGGCCTTGTCCTAAAAAAGGCTGGTTGTAAGGGTGTTGTGGTTGCATAGGGTAGTTGGACATTGGCATTGGGAACTGGGGATAACCCCATGGGGCTGGTGGCCACCATGGTCCCGGCTGGTACATATTGCCACGTGTATTGAATCTCCGATTGGGGCGACCACCTCGACCTTTGCCTCTGACCTGACCTGTACCACTATTATCTGAATCAGAAGAATCTACATCTGAAGAAGTGGCATACGTGGAACCATAAGTGTGCTTCTGTTTATTCACGTCAGAAGGAGTGTAGTTGTCGCTGGTATAGGGGTACACTTTTTCGTGTGAAAACTTTGCCAAATCCTTTTTAAATTTCTCTATCTTTGCAAAGAAAATGGGGTCTTTGTACTCCTTATTAGCTTTATTCGAATCTTCCTGTTGTTTTTCGAATTTTTTGGTAGTTAGTTTTGTCTTGATCTGTCCTTCAAGGACCTGAATCTCAACTAGGATAGCATCTGCAATCTTTTTTGCAGTGGCGATAATCAGGATCAACCAGTCCCTAGTACAGCGCCAGGCTATTAGAGACCAATCTTTGATGAAAGTTTTATCCGTCAAAAAAAGTCTCGGCGCATTGGTAACTATGAGGCCCGTGGGTGCACATTTTCCATGTAAGTATTCAGCCATTATCTGACCATGTATTGTGGTACGAGAGTGGCTTTTCTTCAGGTTGAGTACTGTATCCCAATCTCCAACAGTTGGTGGAGTGGGAGTGGGAATTTGGTCTAGCATGCTGGGATTATCGGTTAGAATTGATGCCAGAGTGTCATCATCGAACCCAAGACCTCCAAAATCAGCCATAGTGTGGTTGCTGAAGTGAAAAGAATACGCATGAAATGCAAAAGTTCTTTTTGTGCTCACAAGAAAGGCCCGCAGCCTAAGCTGCACAATAGAATCAAATAACAAACAGTGGAAAAGGGGCCTGAGGGGAGTAATGTTTAAAGACCTGTTGGTACCTTGTCCCCCAACTTAGCAATGAATAACACGAGAGATACCAGAAGTCTGTATACAGGAACCTAAATAGTGTTCAATCTGTAAGACAAAACCACAAGGTTAATGTACAGAGTATGACAAACCTAAATGATAAGGATGTGAAGAACAGGAGAAGAAATGCTTTCAAAGACACCCTACTCAGTGCTCAGAAAAGTACCCATCAGCCCGCTCATTAGCGGAACATCGTCATCTGGGTGGTTGGTTGAAAATTGTGGTGTCCAGTATGCCCTTCCTCAGGAACACCTGAGGCTAGCAGAACTTGGACCACTCTGTTGACCCTCAACCATTAGAGATGACCCAGTGCAGGTTGAAAAAGGGGGTTTAAGTTGCAGTGCTCAGAACATTGTGAAAGAAATGAGAAAAAAGGATGAATTGTAATCCAAGTGTGCTACAAATACCTAACTTGATGTCATATAGAGAACTTTAATGGGTCTGACCATCAAGGTGGTATGATTAAAATGCAGTGTGAG
Source organism: Lissotriton vulgaris (assembly GCF_964263255.1). NCBI lineage: Eukaryota > Metazoa > Chordata > Amphibia > Caudata > Salamandridae > Lissotriton > Lissotriton vulgaris. The sequence continues at coordinate 244,325 of NW_028248315.1, read as the reverse complement.
AAAATAGCATGCAAGGAATTGCTATTTACCATGCCCCTTTTCCACTGTTTGTTATTTGATTCTATTGTGCAGCTTAGGCTGCGGGCCTTTCTTGTGAGCACAAAAAGAACTTTTGCATTTCATGCGTATTCTTTTCACTTCAGCAACCACACTATGGCTGATTTTGGAGGTCTTGGGTTCGATGATGACACTCTGGCATCAATTCTAACCGATAATCCCAGCATGCTAGACCAAATTCCCACTCCCACTCCACCAACTGTTGGAGATTGGGATACAGTACTCAACCTGAAGAAAAGCCACTCTCGTACCACAATACATGGTCAGATAATGGCTGAATACTTACATGGGAAATGTGCACCCACGGGCCTCATAGTTACCAATGCGCCGAGACTTTTTTTGACGGATAAAACTTTCATCAAAGATTGGTCTCTAATAGCCTGGCGCTGTACTAGGGACTGGTTGATCCTGATTATCGCCACTGCAAAAAAGATTGCAGATGCTATCCTAGTTGAGATTCAGGTCCTTGAAGGACAGATCAAGACAACACTAACTACCAAAAAATTCGAAAAACAACAGGAAGATTCGAATAAAGCTAATAAGGAGTACAAAGACCCCATTTTCTTTGCAAAGATAGAGAAATTTAAAAAGGATTTGGCAAAGTTTTCAGACGAAAAAGTGTACCCCTATACCAGCGACAACTACACTCTTCTGACGTGAATAAACAGAAGCACACTTATGGTTCCACGTATGCCACTTCTTCAGATGCAGATTCTTCTGATTCAGATAATAGTGGTACAGGTCAGGTCAGAGGCAAAGGTCGAGGTGGTCGCCCCAATCGGAGATTCAATACACGTGGCAATATGTACCAGCCGGGACCATGGTGGCCACCAGCCCCATGGGGTTATCCCCAGTTCCCAATGCCAATGTCCAACTACCCTATGCAACCACAACACCCTTACAACCAGCCTTTTTTAGGACAAGGAGGGAATCGAGGGAGGCGGAGAGGCCAAAGTCAAGGCCACGTACAGTGGGCAGAGAACCTATAACTCCGACTGACCCACCAAACATGGAACATACTAACATTATGTCTGGTTCTACCGAAAATCTTGTAGTCAACCTGAGCACATGGGAGTTAACCCCTTTGGAGAAAGCAGTACTGAACAAAGGGCTAGGATTTGTTCCCACTAATACTGGGGAACCGTTCCAAATCCGCCAAGAAATGGAGCGGTTTTTTAGGACTGTGAGACTACACTACTTTTTCAAAGATAAGGCAGATGAAACCCCCACAGACACTAACACAGGACTAAGAGGGAAATCCACTTTCATGCCTTTGCTCCAACAGGTACCTTCCAAAGTCAGTACCTTTGAAGCCGCAGTTCTACACGACATGAAATCTTTGGATTTCTCTAGCCACGATGGTTATCAAAACATGTCGAAAAGAGAGAGAACTGCACTTGAGACCCTATCAAGAGACACTAAAATTACAATAAAATCAGCAGATAAGGGTGGGGCTATTGTAATACAAGACACCACGGCTTATCGCGCAGAATGCCTTAGACAACTAGGGAATAATCAATTCTACATTCTGCTCGAGGAGGATCCCACAATGAGACTCACAAATGAAATTAAGAACCTGGTAGAAGAAGCTGGTACGGAAGGATGGATCACACCACAAGAGGCTACTTATTTGGTGGCTAAATTTCCAACCATCCCCTACTTCTACACTCTACCCAAAGTTCATAAACCGACTAGACCACCGCCGGGTCGGCCCATCATCTCTGGGATTGGTTCTCTTTTAGAACCTTTATCATCTTTTGTAGATGCCTTTCTGAATCCGCTGGTCAAAAAGATGCCATCATTTCTTCAAGATACAAAATATGTCCTCCGCTTACTTCCAGAAGTTGAGTTCAATACAGACTGTGACATTTTAGCTAGCTTTGATGTTGAATCATTATATACTTGTATACCTGAGAGGGAGACATTACAAACGATCCAAGAACTTCTGGAAGAGTCTCCCCAGACAGTATAACGCCTGTCCACTTCATCACAGAACTTGCGAGGATTGCAATGATGGAAAACTTTTTTTCTTTTGAGGATTCCCTATATCTGCAGATATCTGGGACCTCAATGGGCAGTAAATTCGCGCCGAGTCTGGCGAATTTATATGTTCACAGGTTTGAATCCCAACATATACTCAACACCACCAATCCACACCTTCAACATTTGAGGGTGTGGAAGAGGTACATAGATGACATCTTGGTGGTGTGGCGTGGGGATGAACAATCTTTGTTGGCCTTTCACATCTGGCTCAACGACCAAAATCGGTTCTTAAGGTTTACCTTAGAACATAGCAAAGAAAAACTGCCTTTTTTGGATTTGGAGATCTTCCCAGACGCTGGTCATCTAGCAAGTTCCCTGTAAAGGAAGCCGATGGCGCGTAACTCACTGTTGAGATTCGACAGCTACCACCCGCGTTCGTTAAGGGAAAATCTCCCCTTCGGACAGTTTTTACGGGTAAGAAGGAACTGCTCAGACATATCAGATTTCCGTGCACAGGCCAAAGATCTTTCAAACAAACTCAAGATGCGCTGCTACCCTGGGCATCTTATAAAAAAATCTTTGAGACGAGCATCAAACAACCATCGGGAGGCTCTTTTAGAGGTACCGGTAGAAAAACCACCATTGAACAAATTGGTATGTGTCACTACGTTCAATACTTCCTCGTCTAAACTTCAAAAGATTATCAGACAGAAATGGAAGATCTTGAACAGTTCTGGTGAAAAGATCCCACTTCCACTTTTTTCATTTAAAAGAGGAACAAATCTGAAAGATGAGTTGGTCCACACCAGACCTCGAGAGACTCTAAAAGGCTCCACATCCACTTTGTGGAACCTACCTCCTGTACAGGGCCATTACCCGTGCGGGAACTGTTCAGTGTGTCCTCAAACTAAAAAAACCCTATCGGTAGACATAGGCACAACTCGACCCTGGCTACTCAAACGCCACACAAATTGCAACAGTGATAAAGTTGTGTACCTAATCACATGCCCTTGTGGTTTAAGATACATAGGGATGACAACAAGGAAAATAAAACTGCGCATCCAAGAACACAAGAGTACCATCCGACGCAGTAAACAAGCCACTCGGCTTACGTCCCATTTCCTTGAAGAGAAACACCAGGCAGACGACATGAAGTGGGTCATTTTAGAACAACCATACATACCCAATCATGTCACAGACATATCCCTTTTTCTATTGAGAAAAGAACAAAAATGGGTGTATAAACTGAAATGTGACACAGAGGGTTTGAATGATGAAATCCCATGGCTTCACCTTTAATGAACACCTCTCCAGTCATACCCACATATAGACTCTAGGGATCTCAGCCATTGTTGACAACAGTATTAGCACACTCTGACATCTATTTTCCTCCTGACAAGAGAAGGTGATAGAGTAGATGCACACGGGGTTACATAACACCTTTTCAAGTAACAAACATCCTGCAAGGTGTAGCAAGGTATTTGGTGTTGTTTTGATACTTTCTGGCCAACATTCTCTACTAGCCTCAGCGGCCACACTTATGCTTATAAGACGACCTGTTGTCTTTATAACATTCATTTATTCCCCATGACTATATATTGTGGGTTTTTTTTCAAGTTATATAGCGCTTTTGCGATATCTAATGACGACACTGCATAACAATAGCATGGTTTCTCAGGATGACGAGTAAACTCATGGTTCCCTTTTACATTTGGGTGACACACGTTCACTTTTGCAGGCATTTACTCCTAACGGTACTGTTAGACTAGTTTTTCCGCTCTCGGAACTGGGGTTGTTACACGTTGAACTAAGGCTCGACATCCCTTTTGAGATCGCGGGCAATCTTCATAACGGAGAAACACATATATGCAAGCATAATTTCCCGGTCTCATGGAAACTGACCGGTTTTATATGAAGACAATATTTGCAGAGATGGTTTAATCGTGCCATCTATACGCTACAAAGTGAATTTGTTCTACCGCACGCAGTAAGGCAAACAAAGCTGGGTCCGTAGTCCATTGGTTAACATCGGACCAATCACGGTCTTCGGAACTGGGGTTGTTACACTTTGAACTAATGCTCGACATCTCTTTTGAGATCGCGGGCAATCTTCATAACGGAGAAACACCTTTATGCAAGCATAATTTCCCGGTCTCGTGGAAACTGACCGTTTTTATATTAAGACAATATTTACAGAGATGGTTTAGTCGTGCCATTTATACGCTACAAAGTGAATGTGTTCTACCGCACGCAGTAAGGCAAACAAAGCTGGGTCCGTAGTCCATTGGTTAACATCGGACCAATCACGGTCTTCGAGACAGACTGGTTGGCCAATCAGGGCCCGCTTTGTGCAAAGTGGCAACATGTATAATCGACACCGGTTTCTCTTCAAAATGCAGCGACACGAATGGTTGCTAACAGAACGAATTACCATCGAGCGAGGTGGTTGTTCTCTGCGAGGTCCGCGGCCGCCATATATCTTGTGACCGCCGACAAAGCAGCTTCACCTCCCCCTCGGCTCACGATAAGGAGCGAGGCAACGACGTAGAGGTGAGAGCGCACATCCTCTCGTGTCCTTTTTCTACGGGCGCTTTTTCTAGGAATTAAGGAAGCTGAAGAGGATTTGAGACGAGCAATTTCGTTTTTTACCTACTGTCTGATAATGAGACAGTCTTTTTCTCTATCAATGCGATTTTCTCTTTTCATTTTCAATGCGATCTTGCTATACTTTAGAGCATTGACTGGAGCATAAGCGCTGGTGCCCCCTGTAGATATCCCTTGGTGGGGCTCTAGCAATGGGTTTCCTTCCTCACTTGTTCTGGGACATACATAACTACTCATGACGCTGATCCTAATATATAGGTCAGGTCCTTGAAATTGATGCATTACATTCAAAACAACAGGGTCTGAACCTGTAGCCTCCTAAACTGCTATATTTTGTGTGGCTGTAAGTGTGTTAACTATTATTGTTGACTGTTCCCAGTCTAATACTGGTTATCTGAAACGCATGTCTTGCTTACTTTTTCTTTTTCAGTGCGTGGCCTCCTTCACTCTGAGCCAGTGCCAGGTGAGGTGAGGTTGTTCCTCCCAACAATTTGGGTGAGTTGAATAATAGAGGACTAATCAAAGCATCATAAGTATGCGAGAGTCCCTGTAACTTACAACAAGGGTTGTTAGTTTTTTCATTTGTATCATTTTTTTCACATACAGGAGAAGAAATACCATCTTCCTTACTAAAGGAAGTGGAGTGGTTCTGTAGTTTTCACAGTGAGTACAACGTTGCAGTAGAGTATCATAGGTCCTGAAGAAAGCCTATATAGGCTGAAACATGTCGACCAGTTTACTATCATGGTAAATAGCAATTCCTTGCATGCTATTTTCTCACACTGCATTTTAATCATACCACCTTGATGGTCAGACCCAATAAAGTTCTCTATATGACATCAAGTTAGGTATTTTTAGCACACTTGGATTACAATTCATCCTTTTTTCTCATTTCTTTCACAATGTTCTGAGCACTGCAACTTAAACCCCATTTTTCAACCTGCACTGGGTCATCTCTAATGGTTGAGGGTCAACAGAGTGGTCCAAGATCTGCTAGCCTCAGGTGTTCCTGAGGAAGGGCATACTGGACACCACAATTTTCAACCAACCACCCAGATGACGATGTTCCGCTAATGAGCGGGCTGATGGGTACTTTTCTGAGCACTGAGTAGGGTGTCTTTGAAAGCATTTCTTCTCCTGTTCTTCACATCCTTATCATTTAGGTTTGTCATACTCTGTACATTAACCTTGTGGTTTTGTCTTACAGATTGAACACTATTTAGGTTCCTGTATACAGACTTCTGGTATCTCTCGTGTTATTCATTGCTAAGTTGGGGGACAAGGTACCAACAGGTCTTTAAACATTACTCCCCTCAGGCCCCTTTTCCACTGTTTGTTATTTGATTCTATTGTGCAGCTTAGGCTGCGGGCCTTTCTTGTGAGCACAAAAAGAACTTTTGCATTTCATGCGTATTCTTTTCACTTCAGCAACCACATTATGGCTGATTTTGGAGGTCTTGGGTTCGATGATGACACTCTGGCATCAATTCTAACCGATAATCCCAGCATGCTAGACCAAATTCCCACTCCCACTCCACCAACTGTTGGAGATTGGGATACAGTACTCAACCTGAAGAAAAGCCACTCTCGTACCACAATACATGGTCAGATAATGGCTGAATACTTACATTGGAAATGTGCACCCACGGGCCTCATAGTTACCAATGCGCCGAGACTTTTTTTGACGGAAAAAACTTTCATCAAAGATTGGTCTCTAATAGCCTGGCGCTGTACTAGGGACTGGTTGATCCTGATTATCGCCACTGCAAACAAGATTGCAGATGCTATCCTAGTTGAGATTCAGGTCCTTGAAGGACAGATCAAGACAACACTAACTACCAAAAAATTCGAAAAACAACAGGAAGATTCAAATAAAGCTAATAAGGAGTACAAAGACCCGATTTTCTTTGCAAAGATAGAGAAATTTAAAAAGGATTTGGCAAAGTTTTCACACGAAAAAGTGTACCCCTATACCAGCGACAACTACACTCCTTCTGACGTGAATAAACAGAAGCACACTTATGGTTCCACGTATGCCACTTCTTCAGATGCAGATTCTTCTGATTCAGATAATAGTGGTACAGGTCAGGTCAGAGGCAAAGGTCGAGGTGGTCGCCCCAATCGGAGATTCAATACACGTGGCAATATGTACCAGCCGGGACCATGGTGGCCACCAGCCCCATGGGGTTATCCCCAGTTCCCAATGCCAATGTCCAACTACCCTATGCAACCACAACACCCTTACAACCAGCCTTTTTTAGGACAAGGCCGGGGAGGGAATCGAGGGAGGCGGAGAGGCCAAAGTCAAGGCCACGTACAGTGGGCAGAGAACCTATAACTCCGACTGACCCACCAAACATGGAACATACTAACATTATGTCTGGTTCTACCGAAAATCTTGTAGTCAACCTGAGCACACGGGAGTTAACCCCTTTGGAGAAAGCAGTACTGAACAAAGGGCTAGGATTTGTTCCCACTAATACTGGGGAACCGTTCCAAATCCGCCAAGAAATGGAGCGTTTTTTTAGGACTGTGAGACTACACTACTTTTTCAAAGATAAGGCAGATGAAACCCCCACAGACACTAACACAGGACTAAGAGGGAAATCCACTTTCATGCCTTTGCTCCAACAGGTACCTTCCAAAGTCAGTACCTTTGAAGCCGCATTTCTACACGACATGAAATCTTTGGATTTCTCTAGCCACGATGGTTATCAAAACATGTCAAAAAGAGAGAGAACTGCACTTGAGACCCTATCAAGAGACACTAAAATTACAATAAAATCAGCAGATAAGGGTGGGGCTATTGTAATACAAGACACCACGGCTTATCGCGCAGAATGCCTTAGACAACTAGGGAATAATCAATTCTACATTCTGCTTGAGGAGGATCCCACAATGAGACTCACAAATGAAATTAAGAACCTGGTAGAAGAAGCTGGTACGGAAGGATGCATCACACCACAAGAGGCTACTTATTTGGTGGCTAAATTTCCAACCATCCCCTACTTCTACACTCTACCCAAAGTTCATAAACCGACTAGACCACCGCCGGGTCGGCCCATCATCTCTGGGATTGGTTCTCTTTTAGAACCTTTATCATCTTTTGTAGATGCCTTTCTGAATCCGCTGGTCAAAAAGATGCCATCATTTCTTCAAGATACAAAATATGTCCTCCGCTTACTTCCAGAAGTTGAGTTCAATACAGACTGTGACATCTTAGCTAGCTTTGATGTTGAATCATTATATACTTGTATACCTCAGAGGGAGACATTACAAACGATCCAAGAACTTCTGGAAGAGTCTCCCCCAGACAGTATAACGCCTGTCCACTTCATCACAGAACTTGCGAGGATTGCAATGACGGAAAACTTTTTTTCTTTTGAGGATTCCCTATATCTGCAGATATCTGGGACCTCAATGGGCAGTAAATTCGCGCCGAGTCTGGCGAATTTATATGTTCACAGGTTTGAATCCCAACATATACTCAACACCACCAATCCACACCTTCAACATTTGAGGGTGTGGAAGAGGTACATAGATGACATCTTGGTGGTGTGGCGTGGGGATGAACAATCTTTGTTGGCCTTTCACATCTGGCTCAACGACCAAAATCGGTTCTTAAGGTTTACCTTAGAACATAGCAAAGAAAAACTGCCTTTTTTGGATTTGGAGATCTTCCCAGACGCTGGTCATCTAGCAAGTTCCCTGTACAGGAAGCCGATGGCGCGTAACTCACTGTTGAGATTCGACAGCTACCACCCGCGTTCGTTAAGGGAAAATCTCCCCTTCGGACAGTTTTTACGGGTAAGAAGGAACTGCTCAGACATATCAGATTTCCGTGCACAGGCCAAAGCTCTTTCAAACAAACTCAAGATGCGCTGCTACCCTGGGCATCTTATAAAAAAATCTTTGAGACGAGCATCAAACAACCATCGGGAGGCTCTTTTAGAGGTACCGGTAGAAAAACCACCATTGAACAAATTGGTATGTGTCACTACGTTCAATACTCCCTCGTCTAAACTTCAAAAGATTATCAGACAGAAATGGAAGATCTTGAACAGTTCTGGTGAAAAGATCCCACTTCCACTTTTTTCATTTAAAAGAGGAACGAATCTGAAAGATGAGTTGGTCCACACCAGACCTCGAGAGACTCTAGAAGGCTCCACATCCACTTTGTGGAACCTACCTCCTGTACAGGGCCATTACCCGTGCGGGAACTGTTCAGTGTGTCCTCAAACTAAAAAAACCCTATCGGTAGACATAGGCACAACTCGACCCTGGCTACTCAAACGCCACACAAATTGCAACAGTGATAAAGTTGTGTACCTAATCACATGCCCTTGTGGTTTAAGATACAAAGGGATGACAACAAGGAAAATAAAACTGCGCATCCAAGAACAGAAGAGTACCATCCGACGCAGTAAACAAGCCACTCGGCTTACGTCCCATTTCCTTGAAGAGAAACACCAGGCAGACGACATGAAGTGGGTCATTTTAGAACAACCACACATACCCAATCATGTCACAGACATATCCCTTTTTCTATTGAGAAAAGAACAAAAATGGGTGTATAAACTGAAATGTGACACAGAGGGTTTGAATGATGAAATCCCATGGCTTCACCTTTAATGAACACCTCTCCAGTCATACCCACATATAGACTCTAGGGATCTCAGCCATTGTTGACCACAGTATTAGCACACTCTGACATCTATTTTCCTCCTGACAAGAGAAGGTGATAGAGTAGATGCACACGGGGTTACATAACATCTTTTCAAGTAACAAACATCCTGCAAGGTGTAGCAAGGTATTTGGTGTTGTTTTGATACTGTCTGGCCAACATTCTCTACTAGCCTCAGCGGCCACACTTATGCTTATAAGACGACCTGTTGTCTTTATAACATTCATTTATTCCCCATGACTATATATTGTGGGGGTTTTTTCAAGTTATATAGCGCTTTTGCGATATCTAATGACGACACTGCATAACAATAGCATGGTTTCTCAGGATGACGAGTAAACTCATGGTTCCCTTTTACATTTGGGTGACACACGTTCACTTTTGCAGGCATTTACTCCTAACGGTACTGTTAGACTAGTTTTTCCGCTCTCGGAACTGGGGTTGTTACACGTTGAACTAAGGCTCGACATCCCTTTTGAGATCGCGGGCAATCTTCATAACGGAGAAACACATAAATGCAAGCATAATTTCCCGGTCTCATGGAAACTGACCGGTTTTATATGAAGACAATATTTGCAGAGATGGTTTAATCGTGCCATCTATACGCTACAAAGTGAATTTGTTCTACCGCACGCAGTAAGGCAAACAAAGCTGGGTCCGTAGTCCATTGGTTAACATCGGACCAATCACGGTCTTCGGAACTGGGGTTGTTACACTTTGAACTAATGCTCGACATCTCTTTTGAGATCGCGGGCAATCTTCATAACGGAGAAACACCTTTATGCAAGCATAATTTCCCGGACTCGTGGAAACTGACCGTTTTTATATTAAGACAATATTTGCAGAGATGGTTTAGTCGTGCCATTTATACGCTACAAAGTGAATGTGTTCTACCGCACGCAGTAAGGCAAAGAAAGCTGGGTCCGTAGTCCATTGGTTAACATCGGACCAATCACGGTCTTCGAGACAGACTGGTTGGCCAATCAGGGCCCGCTTTGTGCAAAGTGGCAACATGTATAATCGACACCGGTTTCTCTTCAAAATGCAGCGACACAAATGGTTGCTAACAGAACGAATTACCATCGAGCGAGGTGGTTGTTCTCTGCGAGGTCCGCGGCCGCCATATATCTTGCGACCGCCGACAAAGCAGCTTCACCTCCCCCTCGGCTCACGATAAGGAGCGAGGCAACGACGGAGAGGTGAGAGCGCACATCCTCTCGTGTCCTTTTTCTACGGGCGCTTTTTCTAGGAATTAAGGAAGCTGAAGAGGATTTGAGACGAGCAATTTCGTTTTTTACCTACTGTCTGATAATGAGACAGTCTTTTTCTCTATCAATGCGATTTTCTCTTTTCATTTTCAATGCGATCTTGCTATACTTTAGAGCATTGACTGGAGCATAAGCGCTGGTGCCCCCTGTAGATATCCCTTGGTGGGGCTCTAGCAATGGGTTTCCTTCCTCACTTGTTCTGGGACATACATAACTACTCATGACGCTGATCCTAATATATAGGTCAGGTCCTTGAAATTGATGCATTACATTCAAAACAACAGGGTCTGAACCTGTAGCCTCCTAAACTGCTATATTTTGTGTGGCTGTAAGTGTATTAACTATTATTGTTGACTGTTCCCAGTCTAATACTGGTTATCTGAAACGCATGTCTTGCTTACTTTTTCTTTTTCAGTGCGTGGCCTCCTTCACTCTGAGCCAGTGCCAGGTGAGGTGAGGTTGTTCCTCCCAACAATTTGGGTGAGTTGAATAATAGAGGACTAATCAAAGCATCATAAGTATGCGAGAGTCCCTGTAACTTACAACAAGGGTTGTTAGTTTTTTCATTTGTATCATTTTTTTCACATACAGGAGAAGAAATACCATCTTCCTTACTAAAGGAAGTGGAGTGGTTCTGTAGTTTTCACAGTGAGTACAACGTTGCAGTAGAGTATCATAGGTCCTGAAGAAAGCCTATATAGGCTGAAACATGTCGACCAGTTTACTATCATGGTAAATAGCAATTCCTTGCATGCTATTTTCTCACACTGCATTTTAATCATACCACCTTGATGGTCAGACCCAATAAAGTTCTCTATATGACATCAAGTTAGGTATTTTTAGCACACTTGGATTACAATTCATCCTTTTTTCTCATTTCTTTCACAATGTTCTGAGCACTGCAACTTAAACCCCCTTTTTCAACCTGCACTGGGTCATCTCTAATGGTTGAGGGTCAACAGAGTGGTCCAAGTTCTGCTAGCCTCAGGTGTTCCTGAGGAAGGGCATACTGGACACCACAATTTTCAACCAACCACCCAGATGACGATGTTCCGCTAATGAGCGGGCTGATGGGTACTTTTCTGAGCACTGAGTAGGGTGTCTTTGAAAGCATTTCTTCTCCTGTTCTTCACATCCTTATCATTTAGGTTTGTCATACTCTGTACATTAACCTTGTGGTTTTGTCTTACAGATTGAACACTATTTAGGTTCCTGTATACAGACTTCTGGTATCTCTCGTGTTATTCATTGCTAAGTTGGGGGACAAGGTACCAACAGGTCTTTAAACATTACTCCCCTCAGGCCCCTTTTCCACTGTTTGTTATTTGACCATACTTACCTCATCAAAAATAAGAAGTATCATTTTCTTCAAAAGTCTTGAAACTTCACAACAAGCTTCTCCAGATAGCTAGTGGTATTCCAATTTGTTTTCATGCTGTACTGGTAGCATTAGTAAACAATGTAAAGTAATTCCTTTAATGTTGTGTGCTGCCAACCCAGTTGGAGCAGTGACAACACAAGACAAATGCGAGTCAGTTGTTTTCTGTAGATAACTTGTAATTACTTTAATTAAAAAACCTTTTCCTGTTCCAGCTTCCCCACTCACGTACATTTGGATAGGTTGAAATGACGTGCATGAGCACTCTTTCTTTTCATGAAGTAATCCATGGTCAATCTGTTGTCTCACTTGCTCATATATTTGTTTTTGCTCAACATTTAGTTGTTCTTCCAAGTTTGCTAAGTCTGTAACATCTTCTTGCGCTTGATTCATTGCTGCTTCCACCTCATTCATAGCGATTGCTGCTTCATTTTCAACAATTGGTTTTCCTAGTGGATATTGACTCAGCGCAGCAGCACTTTGTCTTGAGAACTGTCTCTAGCAATCCCAGCTGCAATTGTAGCTTCTTGATCAATTTCATAGTTCAACATTTTCACATAAATTGCAAAAGCACTGCAGTTTATGCTATCTTTACAAGCATTAAAGGAATCTTCTTCATATGTCTGGAAATCTCCAAGTAATTCCAGTTCTGAATGCCATGGTTTGAATAGTTGTAAAAGGGCTAAATAGTAAAATTCCCTTTTATCAGCAGTGTCGCAACTCAGCATTCTGTGAGTAATCAAATTTTCTTATGTTTGTTTCACCAAACATCCTTCAGAACCAATGACTCCTTTCTTCCATAAATGATGTTCTCTGTAGTATTCCGTTTAAAAGTGTAGTTTTGCAGTACTTCATAGAGACACATGTTCTCAAGGTGATGACTTGATATTTGTCCAACATATTCATTTTCAAAATATCTGTACTTTCTGGATCTTTTTCTGCTTGATATTCAATTTCTTGTACAGATTTCAGTACTCGATTTTGCATTGCTGCAAGACCTAGACTCACATAAAGGATTCTTCTAGATTTGGGCATTCATATGCTCCAATTTCTCGATCGGATAACATCTTCAAACTGAAACTGTAGAATTTCTCAATTAGAGTCTTCTCGTGAGAAGTCTCTTCGCACATTTCTTTCAATTCCGTCTTTTCTGATTTTTATGTATTTTGACTCTTCATTTCTTTTTAAGTTGTGGGTATTTTTTTGAGACTTTCTTGTAATACTATGTCACGAAGATGACATAAAACTGTTCACCCTTCCTTTGGATATTACAGGACGTGGAAATGCAAAACGACATTTAGTGTAGAACTTGTCCTTAGATTTGTACTTTTGTCGACAGTATTTTCCACATTGGTGGCTTTGAAATCGTAACACTTGTGCTCTTAAGTTGTTTTCTTCTGTGCTTTTGGGTACAGCACATGTTGCATATTTTTCAATAAAACTCAAAACAGTATCATCCGCATCTGTTCCAAATTTGAGAGTATCCTTAATCCATAACAGCATATGTATATGAGGAGCACCTCTTGTTTGATACTCCTTTCTCTAAAAGAAATCCACAACTTCTCCAAGAGGAGGATTTTTTTATTGCAGATAAAAGACATCATAGTCTCAATCTATGATTGAAATACCTGCATACATTAACAGGTTTCAAAGAGCACAATTCTCCAGGTGTCTTGTATAATATATTTTTTATATTGGAATTTGCCTCTCGAAGAAATTCTAGTAAATCATCCCAAGCGTACTCAGCACAGCTTAGGGTAAAGAACCATCTTGGAGTTCCTAAGTTCCCTAGCATACATTTCAGTTCTCCATGATGGCGGAACCAATAGTCATTAGTCCCACGCTGACATGCCATCAAATTAATGAGCTGAGATTCTAGATGATTATCTCTCTGGTGCACTTTATCCACAAAATCTTTTGCAGATACATTTTGCAGATGTATTCCAGTTTTTAAAATGTGATTGACTATATATGAAAGTCCATACAAGTCACTTTCAAACAAAATATGAAATATATAAGGGATACATTGTCGAAATCTTGGAACTTCTGCATATAATCTTGTTGTCTGATATTTATATGCAGGAATCTGCACAGGACATTCATCATATCGTACTCCTTTTCCAGTTGGGAACAACTGTGGAAAACAACGAGCTACCAAGCTCTCTTCCCATAAACTCATGGGAGTTCCTTTTGATTTTTTCATTTGGAACACATCAATAGTGTTCCCCATCACTTCTTTTGAATGAAGTGGATGCACACTGTAATGTTCATAGATTTCTTCACATCTTAACATATCCACTTTTTCAATTTATCCACTTGACATCTCAGTATCTTCTGCTAAAACTATTTCTTCTTCTCCCATAGAAACATTCTTATAGTATGTATTGTTTTTTATCAAATACAATGTTGACTTTTGCACTTTCCTAACATCCACTAACTCCTGCCAGATTTCCTTATTCTTAGTAGGCACACCATTACCAAGAATAATTAGTGGTTCACTTTCTACACTCTGTCCACCAATAGTTTCAATAGGTTTCTTTAAATCTAATGGTAAATACACAACTCTTCCTTTTAATCCACTTTGTAAATCTGAAGGAGGCAATTTACCTGTTTTACTCTCCATATGAACAATAGCCTGAAACGGGTGCACACATTGAATGAAAATAGACTCATAGGTGTTTAAATCTATCAGTTCTGGAGGAATAGCAACCCACTCTAGATTATTATGAACTGCTCTAGCAGGCATTTCATTCTCATCTAATCTGTTATAACAATATTTACAAATATGCTGATCAGAACCCAAATCAAAACAATTCTCTACCAACAAATAAGTTGCAAATTCTTTCCTCTTATCATTATTTTCTTTTTCACTTTTTAAATACAGATCAACACTCCTAGTCTGATTTTTGTAGTGAGTTCGGCGACAACAAATACAAGAAAAATGTGCCCTTTCACCTGAAATCACCTTAAACTTTATAATTTCATTTTAAAAAATTTGTGTACAACTATGATCTCTACTTTTTCTTCTATTAATGTCTGAGTTTCTTCAATCTCTTCTTCAGGACCAAAGTAATAAAACTCAACATCATCACGAACCTTTTTCACATCTGATACTGACCCACGCAAAAGAGCACTGTTCAACTCATTTAACTTTAGTGCTGGACATTTTGCATAATACAATCTTCTCACTAACTTTGGCATTTGAGTATGATGTACTGCCAACATTCTGAAATGATGAAAAACACTTTGACATACTTTCCTAGAAAGACAAATAAGAGAATGACCATGCAAACCAGTATGTTTTCTCACTCTGCAAGGGTCTAGTTCTTGCAACACCTTAATCTTTTGTTTAACACTTTTTTTAGAATAAGCTTGTAAGAAATTGCGTAATTTATCAATAGGTTCTTGTCGTACACTACAAATACTACTACAATTCCAAGTGTACACTGGGGCTTTAGGACATCTGCCTAGAACTTCATCAGCTATCACTTCTTCTAGATTTTTTGGAACCATTTGCTCTTTCTCAATTCGACAACGATTTCTAATCTCATTAGCTCGACCACTGCTCTCACTGTCAACTGCATGCAACAAATCATTGCTCTGTAAAAAACTCTCTTCATTAAAAAAAGGCTCAGAACTTGAACTGTGTCTCCATTGCCCTAAGAAAATATCACAAAAATTACTACTGTTAATTGCTCTTTTCCTCTTACTTTTGGCCTTCATTAAATGTGGTTTTCTTTATATTTATATTCTCTTATTTTACTATAAGTTGTATGCTTTGTATGCACATCGTCTTTTTCCTTTCCTATTCTTTACACTTTTTTCGTGCTTGGAACATTGTCAGTGCTTTCTACATTTCCAGTTTTTTTCTTCAATCTAGTAATATTTTTAATAAATTCCTTTGTGGTCTTACCAGAATTGTTTCTCTTTTTAGCCACATTATGTTGGTCTACCAATACTTGTGTTTGCGTTTTTTCCAAGTAAGTATCCTTTTTTCTAACCTTGTCTTCTTCTTTCTTTGTCCGGCATGATTACTTTATTTTAATGATGATAAAAGTATCTGTACAAAATAATCATAAATAAATAAATACATGTATTAATAACTTTATAAATTATACTTTTTTATTACTATACAAACACATTTCATATAAATTCTGACTAAAAATTGTAGGCCTGAAACACAACTGTGAAGGTGGTAAGAGCACTACATACATAGTGCAGAGCAGTTTGAAGTACTACATAACACCAAAACCTGAAGCGCTGTATGAGTACATGAATATTTACTAAATAATCACAATACTTTAAAGAAAGACACTGAGTAAATTCATAATTGGTTCACTTTTACTTAAGTAAATAGATTACTACATGGTACATAAACAGTCACTATGGTTTTGCAACAGTACAGATTTAGAATTTAGAGTAGTGCATTGTTGTTTGTCTAGTGCAGGGGGTTGTGCTGGAGTAGTGTTTTAGAGTAGTGCAGTGCTATTTGGGTAGTTTAGGACGTTGTGCTGGGGTACATGTAAGGTTTAGGGTAGTGTAATGGTGTTTGAGTTTTGTAGAGGGTCGTGCTGGGGTAGTGTTTTAGAGTTTAGGGTACTGCATTGGTGAATGGGTAGTGTAGGTGGTCGTACTGGGGGTAGATTTAGAGTTTAGGGTAGTGCAGTGGTCTTTGTGAAGTGTTGGGAGTCCTGTTGGGGTAGTGTTCTAGGATAGTACTGTGGTGTTTGTGTAGTGTAGGAGGTCGTGCTGGGGTATATTTAAGGTTTAGGGTAGTGTAATGGTGTTTGAGTAGTGTAGGGGGTCGTACTGGGTAGTGTTTTAGTGTTTATGGTAGTACAGTGGTGTTTATGTAGTGTAGGGTTTTGTACTAGTGGTAGATTTAGAGTTTAGAGCTAGGGAAATGTAGGCCTGAAACACAAGTGTGAAAGTGATTACACTACTACTTTCATAGTGCATAGATGTTTCAAACACTCCATACCCTAACGCCTAGCTCACTGCAACAGTACATGTATTTATATATCTGCAAACAGATCAACCAACCAAATCATTCTCTCTCAATTTTGCCAATTAGACACTGACTCAGAGTGTGATTCTAGACAAATAACAATATTTCTTATATATAGAGTATATAGACACCGACTGGGGAAAAATAGACCTGAAACACAATTGTGTTGCTCATTACACTACTACTTGCATATTGCATAACAGTTTCAAGAACTGCCTGCCCTAAAGCCTGGCTGACTGCATCAGTAGATGTACTTATATGTCTGCAAACACATCAAACAACGAAATCAAGACACTGACTCACTGTGTGATTCTAGACAAATAACAGTATTTCTTATAAATGGAGTAGTAGGGTAGTACAGCGTTGTTTGGGTAGTGTAAGAGCTTGTGCTGGATTAGGTTTAAGGTTTAGGGTAGGGCAATGGTGTTTGGGTAGTGTAGGGGTCGTGCTGGGATAGTGTTCTAGCATAGTGCATTGGTGTTTATGTAGTATACGGGGTCATGATAGGGATAGTGTTTTAGAGTTTTGGGTAGTGCAGTGGTGTTTGTGTAGTGTAGGGTGTCATGCTGGGGTAGTTTTCCAGGAAAGTACAGTGGTGTTTGGGTAGTGTAGGAGGACATGCTGGGATAGATGTAAGGTTTAGGGTAGTGCAATGGTGTTTGAGTAGTGTTGAGGGTCGTGCTGGGGTAGTGGTTTAGGGTTTAGGTTAGTGCAGTAGTGAATGGGTAGTGTAGATGGTCGTGCTGGAGGAAGAGTAAGGGTTTAGGGTAGTGCAGTGGTGTTTGTGTATTGTTGGGAATCGTGCTGGAGGTAGTGTCACTGCAACAGTACATGTACTTATGTGTCTGCAAACACATCAAGCATCCATTCCATATATTTCATAGCCTCATTTTACTAGTAAAGCAAAACTCATTTTGTAAACACATAACCGTTGACTATTTTCTAATTCTACCAAAATGTGAGAACACAATACGTTGTTAATCAATTACATGTCAGGAAACACATGAAGTACCAAAATGCTTCTCTTAGAGTGATTCCTAAATGCACACAGACTCACTGTGTGATTCCACACAAGCAACTCTATCCCTTGCATTTTACCAAAACACATTTACTAGTCTACACGACTTTTGGTGACTCTACACATTGCCCAAAATGTTCTACTACACATTAGTATAAAGTGCTTCTATCAGAATGATTCTAGACAAACAACACTATCCCTTGCATTTTACCAAAACACATTTCATAGTGTAGAAGGAATACTGCATTTAAATGTAGAAACTTGAGTCATTTTGCAAATACATAAAAAATGACTGGTTTCTAATTCTACTAAAACATGAGAACAGCATAGTTATCTGTTTGCAAACACAAAAAATACACAAATGCTTATCTCAGAATCATTTCCATATGCACAGACACTCACAATAAAATTCCAGAGAAATACAAGTATACCCTGCACTTTAGCAGGAGAAACACTTTAGTCTGATTAAAATCAAAATGCACCACATACAACCCCTCACAAATTAATAACTCGCCTTTCAAATTGTTTTGTAGATTAATAAGTATGTCAGTCACACACCAGATTTTCCTATACAGAATTTCTGTTCTGTACACCTCTCACCAGAACCAAAGAATGGCAGTTTCCCTCTCATTTTGATCACATATATACCTAAACATCAAATCACATTGCTTCCCACATTAATTCAAAACCAAACACACATTTCTATTGGTTACACATTTCAATCCTTTCCAAATGATACAAATTTCAACTCTACCCCCAATCTGCCTTCTACCGGTTACCATAGAAACAGTTCATGGAACACCTAACTGAGCACATAGGTCAACTGTTCATCACACAATGTTGCTAATCAAAACAGCAAGTGTACTTGACTTTTCAACATATCAGCTTATCTTATGTAACGTTCCTTTCAATCCGTTTTTGTTAACCAATAAAAATTGTGCTTTTAAAAAACAGAAACAAGCACTCTAGTTTTCAGTGTAGAATGTTGTCAAACAACCAATCATTTTTTTCTTTTTTCAAAACTGCATCTTATCCACCATTTTAGAAAAATCTTAGTATTCAAACTGCCATTTCATTTACAGAGACCATCTGAGTGTATCCAGACCTCCCTTCAAGATGCTTAAAGTATCAATTGTGGGACACAGCTATATTTCCTGGAGCCAAAGGTATTCAGAAAACAAAGGAATTCACAAAGACCTAGGTTTACCAAATGTAGACATAAAATGGATTGGACAGAGAGGGTTAAAGTGGCATCTATTGACTGTTTACATCTCCAACACCCTGACCTCATAATTGTGCACTGTGGTGGTAATGACCTAGGTACTTTGACTGGGGTAAGTCTGGAAACGCTTATGAAGGACACCTTTGGAGAATTGATGTCAATTTTCCCGCAAACTGCCTTTCTCTATTCTAACATATGCCAAAAGCAGAAATGGAACTGGTCCAATCAATTTTGTCCACAGATCGAGAAAGCTAGGAAACATGTGAATAAATCTGTTTCTGCTTTTCTCCGAGACTATATAATGGGGTCCATTTACCACACAATCTGCGTTTTAATATGCATGGCATCTATAGGAGAGATGGTGTACATTTTACAGAAGAGGGGAACAGTGTCTTCCTCTTGAACTTTAGACTCTGCATCAGTACTTACTTGAAGGTACTAAAATCTCTCAATAAACACAAGGGCTCTATTTAGAGCCACCTAAGAACTAAAAACATAAGCTTGATGTATATCTAAAAAATATTATTAGTTTTTTGGCTTGGAGTCGAGCATCCAACGAGTACAAGTTGTGCACCACACGCGCTGGAGACGCGCACCCTACGGGTTACAAGCCGTGCATCCAACGCGTGCACACCAGGTGCCGCACTGTGCACCGCGCTGGGTGCGCAACTCCTAATTTTACCGTAAATAAAAAATAGCCCCTATCACAAATTTTTATCATCCCCGGGGACCCCATCCCCTGGGGCTTATATGAAATGTTGGGGACCGTGGGGGGAGCCCCAATGCCCCACAGTCCTAGCCGGCTCCCCGCGTCCTGCGGGAGCCAGCATTGCTTTTCCACATGGAGAGCAGCTAACATGCTGCTCCCCCTGAGGAAAAGCAATCTGCTTTCCTATTTGGAAGAGAGAGCAGGTTTCCTGCTCTCTCTTCCAAATAGGAAAGCAGTTTACAACGACAGGGTGGGAGCCGCAAGGCTCCCCCCCTGTCATTGCAAAATACAGTGTCCCAGGGGTGGGCACCCCGGGGCACTGTATGAGCCGGCCCGGGGGGTGGTGGGGGTCCCCAGGGCCATCAAGAACTCCAGGAGGGGGGCAGCTGCGCAGTAATTAAAAAAATCAATTTTTGGGCCTTGGGGTCCTTGTGGGACTCCCTGAGCAGGCCTAGGGGGTCAGGCTGTGTCTACCCTGCCCCCTTTTCACGTTTTGTGGCATTTTTTTGGGTGGTTTTTTGTGCCTGGGTTCTACCGAGGCACAAGATGGCTGACAACACTTCCTGATTTAGAGTGTTGACAGCCAATTAAAATACAGCTCATGCACGGCAGGGTGCGTGTACGCTGCGCTTAGGGTACGCGGATCCACCGTGCATATAGATATATAAATTACTTTAACTGTCATTTTCTCAGGAACTACCGCACGATTTACACCAAATAAGCAAAAGGCACGAGTCTGAACCAAGAACTACCTCTTTCCCAAATTTGATGTAATTCCGTTCAGCAGTTCGGGCAGTAGCTGCGGCTAAAGGTCCTATGGGAAATTGCATGGGGAAAATGTGTTTTGGGACCCCCCTTTTTTCTTGGCCCCCGCTTGATGAATCATGGTGAAAATTTCAGGATAGGAGGGGGCCGGAGCTGGACCCAAAGTTATTACAAATAGAATGTTGCGGATTTCCTATGGATAATAGGTCCTGACTATAACTACCTGCTGGCGACCGCCAGTATGTATATATATATATATATATATATATACATATATATATATATATAAAGATATATATATATATATATATAAAGATATATATATATATATATATATATATATATATATATATATATATATATATATATATATATATATATATATATTACCTACTGGCGATCGCCAGTAGGTAGTTATAGTTAGGATGTTTGTCAATGCAAAATCTCAAAATTCTATTTGGAATAACTTTGGCGCCGGTTGACGAATCTGCCTGAAAATTTCCTCAAATTTGCCTCGTCAAGCTCCGGTCCTTCCCTGAAAGTTTGGGGGAGATTCGTCAAGCGGGTTCCGAGATAAAAGGGGGTCCCAAAACACGTTTTCCCCATGTTAATTTCCATAGGGCGGTCGAACTCACTTTTAGCCCGAACGGCTGAATGGATTTACACCGAACTTGGCAAAATTGTAGGGACTGGTAGCCCGATGTGCCTTTGCTATGTCTCAACATATGTGCTCCAGTGGATTTTGAGTAATTCAGGTTCAAAAAAATATATATATCTATAGGCGGGCCCCGGTACGCGCACCGGGGAGCGCACCGGGCGTGCAACGCGACTTGCGCACGGAAAGCTGATTGGTTCTCGGGTGTCTGTAAACATTCGAAACAGTCCAGAGCGGCCACCATCTTGTGTCTTGGTAGGATCGAGACACAAGAGGTGGCATAAAAAAAAGGGGGAAATGACTATAAGGGGGCAGGGTAGACCCCCCCTGACCCCCTAGGTTTGATGTGGGGGCTATAATAGGGTCCCGCGGGGCAAAAAAAAAAATTGATTTGCGTGGGGGGAGCGCCCGGTACGCGCACCGGGGAGCAGACTGGGGAGCGAAGCATTGGGGAAAATCCAGGGCCTTATTTATGAAGGCCTTGCGACAGTTTTGCGCCGCCGGTGCGTCACTTTTTGTGACGCACCAGCGGTGTAAAAAATGCGCCTCGTTGCGCCATATTTAAAAAGTGATGCATCTAGGTAGATGCGTCACTTTTTAAACCCCTGCGCCACATTATACCTGCGTCAGGTATAATGTATGCAGAGGGGGCGTTCCCCCGCAAAAAGCCTCGTAATAGTGACGCAGTGAAATCTATGAGATTTCACTGCGTCACTTTTAGGACGCTGTTGCGTCAAAATCTTGCGCCTACCTCACAGCAGGCTTAAGACTGATGCAAGCCCTTTCACATGGGGCTTGCCCCATGTGAAAGGACGCATTACTGGAGTTGCGTCACTTTTGTGACACACTCCAGCAATGCGTCACTTTTGCGCTTACAGATACGTCAGAAATACTGACGTATCTTAACTCCTTGCGACATAATGCGTCATACATTAAATATGACGCATCAGGAATGTCGTAAGGAGTGCGCAGTGAAAAGTGATGCATCGCTGTTTTCATGCAGCGATGCGTCACTCTTCATAAATGAGGCCCCCAGTTTATTTAATGCGTCACCTCTAAGACCCTTTCTTGCGTCAATACGTCCCTTTTGCATACATTACACCTGACGTAGGAATAATGTGGCGCAGGGGCTTACAAAGTGACGCATCTACCTAGATGCGTCACTTTGTAAATATGACTGAATAAGGTGCATTTTTTACAGCACTGGTGCGTCACAAAAAGTGACGCTCCGGTGGCGTAAAAGTGAGGCATGGCCTCATAAATGAGGCCTTCAGTCTTCTACTCATAAGTCATATTAAATATATGACGCATTATGTCGCAAGTACTTACAGGTACGTCAGTATTTCAGACGTATCTGTAAGCGCAAAAGTGATGCATTGCTGGAGCGTGTCTAAAAAATAAAGCAACTCCAGCAATGCATCCTTTCACATGGGGCCAGGCCCCATGTGAAAGGGCTTGCACGCCTGCTGTGAAACAGGAGTAATATTTGGACGCAACAGCGTCATAAAAGTGACGCAGTGATATCTCATAGATTTCACTGCGTCACCTCTAAGACCCTTTCTTGCGTCAATACGTCCCTTTTGCATACATTACACCTGACGTAGGAATAATGTGGCGCAGGGGCTTACAAAGTGACGCATCTACCTAGATGCGTCACTTTGTAAATATGAATGAATAAGGTGCATTTTTTACAGCACTGGTGCATCACAAAAAGTGACGCTCCATTGGCGTAAAAG
Source organism: Lissotriton vulgaris (assembly GCF_964263255.1). Taxonomy (NCBI): domain Eukaryota; kingdom Metazoa; phylum Chordata; class Amphibia; order Caudata; family Salamandridae; genus Lissotriton; species Lissotriton vulgaris. The sequence goes on along the minus strand of NW_028248315.1, from coordinate 221,238 downwards.
TGATGCATGGCCTCATAAATGAGGCCTTCAGTCTTCTACTCATGCGTCATATTAAATATATGACGCATTATGTCGCAAGTACTTACAGATACGTCAGTATTTCAGACGTATCTGTAAGCGCAAAAGTGATGCATTGCTGGAATGTGTCTCAATAATGAAGCAACTCCAGCAATGCATCCTTTCACATGGGGCCAGGCCCCATGTGAAAAGGCTTGCACGCCTGCTGTGAAACAGGCGTAATATTTGGACGCAACAGCGTCATAAAAGTGACCCAGTGATATCTCATAGATTTCACTGCATCAGCCTCTAAGACCCTTTCTTGTGTCAATACCTCCCTTTTGCATACATACACCTGACGTAGGAATAATGTGGCGCAGGGGCTTACAAAGTGACGCATCTACCTAGATGCGTCACTTTGTAAATATGACTGAATAAGGTGCATTTTTTACAGCACTGGTGTGTCACAAAAAGTGACGCTCCGGTGGCATAAAAGTGACGCATGGCCTCATAAATGAAGCCTTCAGTCTTCAACTCCAGCAATGCATCTTTTCTTACCCTTCCACACCCCCGTTCCTTTTTAACATTTTCTTCGAATATCCACATTCCCCATATTCACTCTTCTTCTCCTTACTTTCCTTCCCAACACTCACCTTCTTTCAGTCCCCCTACTTCACTTCCTTTCTCCTCTCATACCTTTCTGTTCTTTCTTACTCATTTTCCTTTCCATTATCAATGCACTGCACTTCACTTACTCTTTTTCATTTTTTTAAGAATATAGCTCTTTGATGAGAATTAGAGGTAGTTCTGAAAAGAACTTTTTTTTCCTTCTTTTTTTTAAAAATAGAAACAAAAACAGGGAATGGAAACTGCTCAACAGGAGCAAAAAAAAAAAAAAATTAGGGCTGGGAACGGCAGTGATGGTTCTGCAATGCTTGAACCATGAGCAGGACACTTTGCTCCCCATAGGTAAGGAGTTGATCGCAGTATCTGCATTTTAGGACACTTTTGTTGAATGCAGGTTGTATATTAGGAACCAGTTCCTGCGATCGCCCCCTTCCAGAAGTAGTTGCTCCTCCGGTGGATGTAGAGGCCCCATCACTGGGAACCTCTTGTGCCAGAGCCCTGATACTTTCCTGGGCAAAATTCTGATGGTGCCTCCTCTCCACATGGCGTATCATTGTGAAGTTCCCAAAAGAATATTTTTTTTTGGGGTCACCCCGTGACAGGACTTTTTGCAGATCCTGCACTCCACTTTTGGAGCATTCACCTTCTTCTGGTCAGCTGGTATTGAAAAAAAAATTCCAAATGAAATGCTCCTTCACCTTTGGCTGAGGAGGCTCTTCATCGATGAATTCATGCTCCTCATCACTGCTGGATGGTCTGGCAGCCATGATTAACCCAGAAAGTTGTAAGAGCAAAAAGGCAGGTCTTTCAATCACAAAAGTGAAAGAAGAAGTGAAAGAAATGGGTGGAGGTTTCATTCTTTGTAAAAAAAGCTGTTAGCAACCAATGAAAAGTGTTATTTTAAGGTCACATGACTTGACGCGCAGATGCTGCGCGCACTGGAGCGCTTCCGGGTGCACATACGCGGCGCGAACGTAGGCGCTTCCGGGGCGCACACGTGGCGCGAACGTAGGCGCATACGCGGCGCGAACGTAGGCGCTTCCGGGGCGCATACGAGGCGCGAATGTAGGCACTTCTGGGGGCACTTACGCGGCGCGCCGAAGTGACATTTTGATAGTTTCACAGAAATGCAAAATCATTTTCATTTCCTTATTTAAAAAAAAATGCTTTTATATGTATGGTGCTAAATGTCTTGCGTTATTATTTACTTTTCATTCATATTTTTTTTTCACGAACGAAAGTAGCGCTCTGGGTGTGCTTTCCGGAGAGCTTACCGGAGCGCGCACCCAGAGCGCCCCAGGAAGAAATGATAAAAAAATAATAATAATAATAATAATAATAATTAATACTTACACAAAACAGCAAATTTATAAAAAAATCGTAGGTTAGAAACTCTATATAGAAAGGAATTAGCATTTAAAAAACCTATGAAATTCACTGAAAAAACTATAGGTTTCACACCAGTTATAGTTAGGAATTAGCATTTAAAAAACCTATTAAATTCACTGAAAAAACCATAGGTTTCACACCAGTTATAGTTAGCTGGAAATTTTACTGACATAAAACCATTGAAATTCCACGTTATAGTTAGTTGGACTCACTATAACTTGCGCGCCTGCAATGCACTGCTGATGACGTCACATATTACATCACTCATGACATGGTCAGTGACATCACTCATGACATCACTGATGACATCTCAAATGACAGCACTGATGACATCACTGATGACATCATCCAGCGAATGTATATCTTTCTGAAAAATAAATCTTTTTTATATATGTATATCTAAAGGTTGATGGAAGAAAACATGTGTAAATAAGTGTCTAAATGGATGTTTTTTTGTAAACTTGATTAGTTAACTGACTTATTAAGTGTATCTTAGTGAATACATATATTAGAGAGTAACGTTTAAACGTTTAAATATCTGTATCTTTGTCTCACTTTGTGTATAAGTGGCTGCATGGGTTGGTGAGTAGCTACATGAGTGTGTATGTGGGTTATTAGTTGTTTTTATGAGTATCAGTATGAGTGTCTGTATGGTTCGGTGGGGGATATTACTTAGCACACCGATGCATGAATGAGTGACTCACTATTTGTATGTATTTTGAAGACAACATGTGTGCAAGACTGTATGGGTGGATGATTGTGTGTATGGGTGGGTTAGTGAGTGAATGACTGTCTCAATAGTATATTCATGAGTAACTACCTATGCTTTAAACTAGTATATGTGAGTATTGATGTATATAATTGAGTAAATGTGAGAGTGAGAGTTTGGAAGAGTACCTGTATAAATAAGTATGTGTTTTTATAATTGATTGTTTAAGAGAGTAAATATGTGTAAGTTTCAGTAGAAGTACGTGTAGTGGTGTGTATATAGCAGTATAATCAAGTAAATGGATTTTTGATAGTGTATTTGCATGTGTGAATATGTGTGTGAGTAACTATATGGATGAGTATTAGTGTGTAACAGGATGTATAGGTGTTTGAGTACATATGATGAGTAAGTACATGTATGAGTGACTATATAGAACTGTTGGTGAATGCGTGAATGTGTATGTAGATGTTGGAATTACCTAATAGGTTGTGTTAATTGGTATTGGTATCTCCATTTTTAAGAAAATTTTAGTTTCTATTTTTGAATGTGTGTGTCAAAAGGTTATTTCACCCTGATAAGAGGTCTGCCACTTTGTCTCAAGGATGATGTCATCAGTGATGTAATTTGAGATGTCATTAGTGATGTCATGAGTGATGTCACTGACCATATCATGAGGGATGTAATATGTGACATCATCAGCAGTGCATTGCGGTCGCGGGAGTTATAGTTAGCTGAAGTAACTATAACGGGGGAATTTCAAAGGTTTTGTATGGGTGAAATGTCCAGCTAACTATAACATGTGTGAATCCTATGTTTTTTCAGTGAATTTGCAAGGTTTTTTAAATGGTAATTCCTAACTATAACGTGTGTGAAACCTACGTTTTTTTCTGTGAATTTGCAAGGTTTTTCAAATGCTAATTCCTACCTATAACGTATGTGAAACCTATGGTTTTTTCAGTGAATTTCTACGTTTTTTTCAATTCTAATTCCTAACTATAACGTGCATGAAACCTATGGTTTTTTCAGTGAATTTCAAAGGTTTTTTAAAAGCTAATTCCTTTGTATATCGAGTTTGTAACTTACGATTTTAAGTGTTTTTTTTATTATTAGCTGTTTTGTATAACTATTAATTATTATTAATTTATTGATAAAAAATATTTTTGCAATGTATTTTTCTTTTTTTTTAATCATTTTTTAAAAATTATTTTTATTATTTTTTTAATCTATTTTTTTCACTGTATTTCCCCGTGGTGCGCTCAGGGTGCGCGTACTGGAGAGTGCACTGGGAACGCACCCAGCGCTTACCCCACGAAAATTGCCACCCAAAAAAATGTTTTACCCTTCAGGGTCCTTGTAGGCCAACCACAAAAAACCTAGGGGATCTGGGGGTGTGTACCCTGCCCTCTTTTACACATTTCCCCCTTTTTTCTTTCACCTCAGGTGTCTCGATTTTCCCAAGACACAAGATGGCGGACTCTCAGGACTCTTAAGAATGTTGACGGACACACGACAGCCAATCAGCTTACAGCTTGCGCACTCCCGTAGCGCGCCGGGTGCGCTCTCCGGTATGCGTACCGGTGAGCGCTCGGAGCACGCCCATAGATATATATGTGTTTTAGAAGTTGCTTTTCATAAAAACCACTTGAGCATTTTTTTAAAAATAAGGAAAAGTCCCTACTACATACCAGTGCCTATCATTTTGCCAACTTTGGTGTAATTCCTTTCAACCGTTCAGGCTGAAGCCGTATCTAAAAGTCCTATGAAAACTGCATAGAGAAAACACATTTGAAACTATTGAAAATTAGAACCAATCAAAATGTAACTTACATTTTGAACTTGTATGTGATGAAGTATGATTGGTTATGTATATATCTTAAATGAGAGGAAAACACGGCCATTTTGTGATACTCCTGTCAGAAGTACTTTTGAGAGGAATTTTGAGTACACAATTTCTGGACTTTCAAAAACACAGTACTTACTCTTCTACTTTCAAAAATGTGAGTTGTAAATTTGTAAGGGGAACTATATAGTACACTTTAAGATAATTTGAAAAATGTATTCTGTTAGTTATTTACAGTCCATATATTATAATTATGGATTAAGATAGGCTTCATCTCATACAGTGCTTTATATTTCTAGTTCCTGCCTGATACTATACACTGCCCAATTAATTTGAAATAAATAAATACTTGATTAAGCAACTTTTACGTTATGTATTACCAAAAACGATAAATGAAAGTGATTACTTTTTTCTGCAATTTACAGCAAGAAATGTGAAATTAAAATGGAGGAGAGTTCAGAATTTTCATTTGAAATAACTTCAACATATCTTGATAATGAAAATTTAATGGAGACTGAAAGCAACATTTCATCACATGGAGAAGAAGACTTATAAGACTTTTTAGATCAATCTCTAGATGAAGAATTTATAGAATGTTTGGATGAAATAGAATGCAACAAACAGCAATGAACAATATTCATGAGAAGATTAAATATATAAATGAAGATGAAATACCAGATGAGGACATGCTACAAGTTCTATTAAATTGTGAGAAATCTGAACAATAAATTATTAATTACAAATTAAAAACTAATTAACATATTATTCATTTGTATTTCTAATTTATGAGGTAAAAGTGAAGTGAATGTAGTATAATGTAATACTTAAAGTATAGAGTGCAAAATTGTTATGTTACATAGTAAGTTTACTCATATTTACTGCCCTTCTCCCACTGTATTTTTACCAATGTATATTTGACATCTCTTCTTCTTCTCCTGCCTCCTTTCTCTCACTGTCTGTCTCTGATGCACCCTATCGCTGCCATTTTGTCTAGTTTCAGAAGAGAGTGAAATGTAATACTTCAAAACTTGAAAAGAGAGCAGGGTAGAGTGCCCCTCACACCCTAGACCTTCTCAGGAGGTCCCAAAAAGATCTGTTTCTGCTTTCCTGAGAAACTATGCTATGAGTTGAATATACCACAATAACTTGCATTACAAGATGCAAGATATCTACAAAGGAGACAATGTACATTTCTCAAATGAGGAGAGTAGAGTTTTGCTCTTGAATTTTAGATTCTGCATCAGTACCTACTTGTAGGTACTTAAATCACCCACATAACACAACAGCTCTTTTTAGAGCTACCCTACCTCAAAGAAATCCAAATTCTTATTTAAAACTATTTTCTTTCACTGTTTTAACCTGTGGTGCTCTCAAGGTGCACGTACCGGAGAGCGTACATGGGAACGCACCTAGTGCTTACCCCGCGAAAATTAAAAAACAAAATAATATTTTTTTTGCCCTTCAGGGTCCTTCTAGGCCCCCCTCGGAAAACCTAGGGGGTCAGGGGGTGTCTACCCTGCCCCCTTTTAAACATTTCCCCCTTCTAATTTTCACCTCAGGTGTTTCGATTTTACCGAGACACAAGATGGCGGACTCTCCGGACTGTTTAGAATGTTGACAGACATCCAACAGCCAATCACCTTTCCGCTCACGCACTCCTGTAGCGCGCCGAGTGCGCTCCCCGGTACGCGTACCAGTGAGCGCTTGGAGCGCGCCTATAGATATATATGTCTTTTTTAAGTTAATTTTTATAAAAACCACTGGAGCAATTTTCACCAAACATAGCAAAGGCACTTCTGCGTACCAGTCCCTACAATTTTACCAAATTTGGTGTCATTCCGTTCAGCGGTTCGGGCTGTAGACTTGTCAGACCGTCCTATGGAAATTAACATGGGAAAAAACGTTTTGGGACCCCCCTTTTTTCTCAGCCCTACCTTCAGGAATCTCCCCGAAACTTTCAGGGAAGGAGCAGAGCGGAGCTGGGCAAACATTTGGAAAATTACACGAAAATTCATCAACCAACGCCAAAGTTATTCCCAATAGAATGTTGCGGATTTCCTATGGTAGCTAGGTCCTAACTATAACTACCTACTGGCGACCGCCAGTAGGTAATGTATATATATATACATTGCACCACTCCAGAATCATCAGGAGGCCATGAGCAAAGATACACTGCCCTCGTATGTGGAGCAACAGCAGTGGATTGAAGGCATGCGGTTGGTGGGGGCTCAGTGGGAAATTCATCGTTAGCAGCCAGCAAGTGCACTCTTAATCTGAGTAGGGACAAAAGGACACTACAACTCCCAGAATTCAATGCGTAAAAATGTGCAATTAATCAGGAGTTGTGCGTCGCCCGAGCACGAACTTCCCACAAGCCTTTGAAAAAGGGGAAACTTGAAACGCGTCAGGCACTGTGGAAAGCTGCTTTAATCTGCCCACGAACTTTTGCAAGCATGTACTGATTATAAAGGATGGTAACCTTTTGCTGTTGGTCTCGAGTGTGTCTCTCTAGGTGAGCAACCTTCATATTGGCAAATATCAGGCGGACGGCTCTTCCACAGAGATTGCACCACTCCAGAATCATCAGGAGGCCATGAGGAAAAATACACTGCCCTCGTATGTGGAGCAACAGCAGTGGATTGAAGGCATGCGGTTGGTGGGGGCTCAGTGGGAGCTTCATCGTTAGCAGCCAGCAAGGGCACTCTTAATCTGAGTGGGGACAAAAAGACACTACAACTCCCAGAATTCAATGCGTAAAAATGTGCAATTAATCAGGAGTTAGGCGTCGCCCGAGCACGAACTTCCCACAAGCCTTTGAAAAAGGGGAAACTTGAAACGCGTCAGGCACTGTGGAAAGCTGCTTTAATCTGCCCACGAACTTTTGCAAGCCTGTACTGATTATAAAGGATGGTAACCTTTTGCTGTTGGTCTCGTGTGTGTCTCTCTAGGTGAGCTACCTTCATATCGGCAAGTATCAGGCAGACGGCTCTTCCGTGAGATTGCACCACCCCAGAATCATCAGGAGGCCATGAGGAAAGATACACTGCCCTCGTATGTGGAGTAACAGCAGTGGATTGAAGGCATGCGGTTGGTGGGGGCTCAGTGGGAGCTTCATCGTTAGCAGCCAGCAAGTGCACTCTTAATCTGAGTAGGGACAAAAGGACACTACAACTCCCAGAATTCAATGCGTAAAAATGTGCAATTAATCAGGAGTTGGGCGTCGCCCGAGCACGAACTTCCCACGAGCCTTTGAAAAAGGGGAAACTTGAAACGCGTCAGGCACTGTGGAAAGCTGCTTTAAGCTGCCCACGAACTTTTGCAAGCCTGTACTGATTATAAAGGATGGTAACCTTTTGCTGTTGGTCTCGTGTGTGTCTCTCTAGGTGAGCAACCTTCATATCGGCAAGTATCAGGTGGACGGCTCTTCCGTGAGATTGCACCACCCCAGAATCATCAGGAGGCCATGAGGAAAGATACACTGCCCTCATATGTGGAGTAACAGCAGTGGATTGAAGGCATGCGGTTGGTGGGGGCTCAGTGGGAGCTTCATCGTTAGCAGCCAGCAAGTGCACTCTTAATCTGAGTAGGGACAAAAGGACACTACAACTCCCAGAATTCAATGCGTAAAAATGTGCAATTAATCAGGAGTTGGGCGTCGCCCGAGCACGAACTTCCCACAAGCCTTTGAAAAAGGGGAAACTTGAAACGCGTCAGGCACTGTTGAAAGCTGCTTTAAGCTGCCCACGAACTTTTGCAACCCTGTACTGATTATAAAGGATGGTAACCTTTTGCTGTTGGTCTCGTGTGTGTCTCTCTAGGTGAGCAACCTTCATATCGGCAAATATCAGGCGGACGGCTCTTCCGCCGAGATTGCACCACTCCAGAATCATCAGGAGGCGATGAGGAAAGATACACTGCCCTCGTATGTGGAGCAACAGCAGTGGATTGAAGGCATGTGGTTGGTGGGGGCTCAGTGGGAGCTTCATCGTTAGCAGCCAGCAAGTGCACTCTTAATCTGAGTAGGGACAAAAGGACACTACAACTCCCAGAATTCAATGCGTAAAAATGTGCAATTAATCAGTAGTTGGGCGTCGCCCGAGCACGAACTTCCCACAAGCCTTTGAAAAAGGGGAAACTTGAAACGCGTCAGGCACTGTGGAAAGCTGCTTTAATCTGCCCACAAACTTTTGCAAGCCTGTACTGATTATAAAGGATGGTAACCTTTTGCTGTTGGTCTCGTGTGTGTCTCTCTAGGTGAGCAACCTTCATATCGGCAAATATCAGGCGGACGGCTCTTCCGCCGAGATTGCACCACTCCAGAATCATCAGGAGGCCATGAGGAAAGATACACTGCCCTCGTATGTGGAGCAACAGCAGTGGATTGAAGGCATGCGGTTGGTGGGGGCTCAGTGGGAGCTTCATCATTAGCAGCCAGCAAGTGCACTCTTAATCTGAGTAGGGACAAAAGGACACTACAACTCCCAGAATTCAATGCGTAAAAATGTGCAATTATTCAGGAGTTGGGCGTCGCCCGAGCACGAACTTCCCACAAGCCTTTGAAAAAGGGGAAACTTGAAACGCGTCAGGCACTGTGGAAAGCTGCTTCAATCTGCCCACGAACTTTTGCAAGCCTGTACTGATTATAAAGGATGGTAACCTTTTGCTGTTGGTCTCGTGTGTGTCTCTATAGGTGAGCAACCTTCATATCGGCAAATATCAGGCGGACGGCTCTTCCGCCGAGATTGCACCACCCCAGAATCATCAGGAGGCCATGAGGAAAGATACACTGCCCTCGTATGTGGAGCAACAGCAGTGGATTGAAGGCATGCGGTTGGTGGGGGCTCAGTGGGAGCTTCATCGTTAGCAGCCAGCAAGTGCACTCTTAATCTGAGTAGGGACAAAAGGACACTACAACTCCCAGAATTCAATGCGTAAAAATGTGCAATTAATCAGGAGTTGGGCATCGCCCGAGCACGAACTTCCCACAAGCCTTTGAAAAAGGGGAAACTTGAAACGCGTCAGGCACTGTGGAAAGCTGCTTTAATCTGCCCACAAACTTTTGCAAGCCTGTACTGATTATAAAGGATGGTAACCTTTTGCTGTTGGTCTCGTGTGTGTCTCTCTAGGTGAGCAACCTTCATATCGGCAAATATCAGGCGGACGGCTCTTCCGCCGAGATTGCACTACTCCAGAATCATCAGGAGGCCATGAGGAAAGATAAACTGCCCTCGTATGTGGAGCAACAGCAGTGGATTGAAGGCATGCTGTTGGTGGGGGCTCAGTGGGAGCTTCATCGTTAGCCGCCAGCTAGTGCACTCTTAATCTGAGTAGGGACAAAAGGACACTACAACTCCCAGAATTCAATGCGTAAAAATGTGCAATTAATCAGGAGTTGGGCGTCGCCCGAGCACGAACTTCCCACAAGCCTTTGAAAAAGGGGAAACTTGAAACGCGTCAGGCACTGTGGAAAGCTGCTTTAATCTGCCCACGAACTTTTGCAAGCCTGTACTGATTATAAAGGATGGTAACCTTTTGCTGTTGGTCTCGTGTGTGTCTCTCGAGGTGAGCAACCTTCATATCGGCATATATATATATATATATATACACATATATATATTTTATTAAAATGAAACATTATTTCTTTTAAATTACATTATATTTATATCTATATTAATATTACCCATATATGTATATGTATATATATATATATATATATATATATATATATATATATATATATATATATATATATATATATATATTCAATTTTTTTAAATTAATAATTACCCTAAACATCCTAAAAACGAATCCCACCCTAGTCCCTTTAAATACCCCAGCACCCTTAAACACTAGCCCATCCTGATCCTAAAAATACCCTTGTACCCCAAAACCCAAACCTAGCCCTGTTCCCTATTAATACCCCTGTACCCCAATACCCAAACCTAGCCCTGTTCCCTAAAAATACCTCTTTACCCCAAAACCCAAACCTACGCCTGAACCCTAAAATACCCATGTACCCCAAAACCCAAACCTATCCCTAAACCCTAAAAATACCCCTGTACCCCAAAACCCAAACCTAGCCCTGAACCCTAAAAATACCCCTGTACCCCAAAACCCAAACCTACCCATAAACTCTAAACTACCCGTGTGCCCCAAAACCCAAACCTAGCCCTGAACCCTAAAAATACCCCTGTACCCCAAAACCCAAACCTTGCCATAAACCCTAAAATTACCCCTGTACCCCAAAACCCGAACCTAGCCCTGAACCCTAAAATACCTTGTACCCCAAAACCCAAACCTACCCTGAACCCTAAAAATACCCCTGTACCCTAAAACCCAAACCAACCCCTGAACCCTAAAATACCCCTGTACCCCAAAACCCAACCCTAGCCCTGAACCCTAAAAATGCCCCTGTACCCCAACACCCAAACCTAGCCCTGAACTCTTAAAATACGACTGCACCCCAAAACCCAAACCTAGCCCTGAACCCTTAAAATACCCTTGTACCCCAACAACCCAAACCTAGCCCTAAACCCTAAAATACCCTTGTACCCCAAAACCCAAACCTACCCCTGAACCCTAAAAATACCCCTGTACCCCAAAACCCAAAACCTAGCCCTGAACACTAAAATACCCCTGTACCCCAAAACCCAAACCTATCCCTAAACCCTAAAAATACCCCTGAATCCCATAACCCAAAACCCACCCTGAACCCTAATAAAACCCCCTACACCCCAAAACTTAAACGTACACCCTTAACCCTAAAAATACCCAAGCACCCCCAAAATCAACCTTATAATCTAAAAATACCATACACTAAAAATACACTGTGCACCCCATAAACCAAACCCACCCTTAAAATATCCCTGAACCCCTAAAACATATACCCCAACACCCCCAAACTAAAACCATATACTTACCTTAAAGTTAAATATTAAAAACATATCCTTTTACCATTCATTCTTTTACAACGAATTTCGTTGTAAAAGCATGCGTGGTAAAAGCATATAAAATGTAATGGTATGCGTTTTAACCCCTTCCATGCTGGTGACGAACCCCAGCCGTCATGCACTACGGTGCTTGTGTGCTGATGATGGCTGGGGTTCGTCACGGCCCACCCCTGTTCGTCCGGCGGCCGCACACGGGGGAAATCGCGGCCGCACGGAAGGGGTTAAAAGTATTGCGAAGTAATGGTACTTGCGTTGTAATGGTATGAGGAGTGAAGGTATGCGGAGTGAAATTTGCGGAGTGAAGGTGCTGTACCAGTGCGGGACATTTTTCAGATACCACGGCAATATTACTATATATACCTGCAACTTAGAGATTATTTTATGAGATCACAGAGTCTTAAATTGGTGGGGACTCACCAATTACTGATATATTTACATGAACCTTTTCAGAAGAAAGCAATATGTGCAGCATATCAGCTTTTTAGCCAGGATAGACTTAGCTGCAAAATGGAGTTCAATTCTTGCAAAGGATGTAACCCCTATAATGCTGGATGACACATTCTCAACACTAAAAGATGCTGTCTGGTCTATTAATTTGAGACTACAGCAAGTTAACCCAGTATGCATGTTGTACTATATGCATGAGTATGGGGCTAATATTGTCTGCCACATACCCACAGCTAATGGCTTTTTGGCACGAGGTTATGCTGGTCTCCAAAAACCGTCTCAGATTAGATATGACCCTCTCCACAGAAGAGAATAGTAAGTTTATTATATGGAATGCTAATCAGTCACGCTGTGCATTAATGTCTATAATTATAGTTACTGCTAGAATGGCTACAACTAGAGCTTGGATCTCTTCAAGACCTTGTAATGCAGTAGAATGGTAGGTTATTGTTATGGAGCTTTTTGAGCAGGAAAAGGCCTTGGCTAAGGCTAGAAGCTTGAACTTGATGTGGAGATTTAATACTGTTTGGCACGGTATGAGATAAGATTGGTTCTGAAAACTCTGTGGCACCTTAGTTTGTAAAAATTTTGTTTTTTCTTCCTGCTTTTGCCCTACTGCCCTACTCCCCTGGCAACTAAAATGCATGTTTATTGAAAACACAATATGTTGATGTATCTTTTTGTTGTTTTTGCTTCCTTTGCAAACAACAAATAATAGAAATAAGAGGAGTGACAGGGGCTGGGGAGGTACAGTAGCTCCACAGTGTCTGGATGAGTCAGCGCTAGGCTGAATAGGCCTGGTCTGCATTTGAAGTGGTGTGAGGAGTTGCACCTGCACCTGAAAAGGGCTGTGCCTGCTTTCCACAATGATGGCTCCACCCCCTGCGGTGTGTCTGGGGCCAAGGCTTACACCTACAATGGGGAGAGTTGTGCATTGTAAGGATAATTTTAAGTGCCCCCTAAAACAGGTTTGGCCTAGGTCCAGGGCCCTGTACTAGGGCAGAACAAAGACACTGTGGAGTATAAGTATTGAGGCTGCGAATCCATGTCTTTTGAACTGCATGAACTGCTGCCTTTCTTCTAAGAACTGGATGACCCCCCGCTCAAAAAGGAGCCCAGAGTGACAGGAGTGCTGAAATGGCCCTTGTCCTTGAAAAGGAGTTGTGTGGAGGGGCACAGTATTTTTTTGGCGGCTGACACATGGGACAGTCGCTAGCCTGATAGTCGGCTCTGCACTTGTTGTCTAGATGATGGCCTAACCTGTAGTAGGAGTGCAGCTACACTGCCTACTAGGTGTTTTAGTGACCTCTGGTAATTTCCTAAGTTTTGCATGTCTTAGGCTCTAATGTAATGGTGCCTAAGGAAGGGATGTTCCTAGTGGGGATGCATTTCTAATGTGTGCACCTTTTAGGTTTTATACTATGGTTAGGCTATACTGTTTTAGGTTTAAACCTATAATAACTGATAAAACTCCACCAAAAGAGAAATAGCCCTCACCAGTTTAAACATATAAACACAGAAAAAACACCTGCACAACGACAAAGTAAATGGCATTCAAAGAAAGGAAAAGGAGAGTGAAATTAATTTTTTATTTTTTCCTGATGATACCAATACAGCGTAACTTTGTTGTACAAGGTAGCAGAAAGAAAGACTGGGCTAACATTATTCTTTTAAGTTTTGTTGTTTAGTGATTAAGGGTGGGTGGATTTCGCGGATCCACGATCTGCGAATTTGTGGATTTGCGTATTCACGGATCCGCAAAATCCGCGGATTCGCGGATTTGGATTGCGCTCGTGAAAGTCAAGGACACAAAGGCCTCTATCCAGCATCACAGCTGATTTTCGACGGTAGATTTGGGAAGAAGGCACACCTGCCCAGCCTCGACAACGCTCACAATTGTTTTTGGGCTGATGAATGATTATGAGTCACTGAATTTGAGCTTCAACTAGTTCCAGCAACCATGTGTGTGTTACTATGCAATCGCCCCGAAGGGCGCAGGAGTCCCTTGAGTGAGCTGTCCATCATAGTGGGTAAATGGCGGGAAGATGGTGCACACCGCGAGTGTGTGAGCGGGACCAAACGTGCGGGGCTTGCATGCGAGTTCACATGTCTCTTGTGTGTATAAAAGCTCAGAAACCAATAAGAGCAGTAGATCAAGAGAAAGAAGCTCCTGGTCACAGGAACAGCACAAGGATTGTGCTCGTGAAATTCAAGGATACAAAGGCCTCTATCCAGCATCACAGCTGATTTTCGATGGTAGATTTGGGAAGAAGGCACATCTGCCCAGCCTCGACGACGCTCAAAATTGTTTTTGGGCTGATGAATGAATCACTGAATTTGAACTTCAACTAGTTCCAGCAACCATTTGTGTGTTACTATGCAATCGCCCCGAAGGGCGCAGGGGTCCCTTGAGTGAACTGTCAACCTATAAATTATCCTGTAACTTTTTTAGGATGGCGCCAGCAGGCTGCCAGCGCCATCCTAAAATAGTTACTAAATTAGCTTCATCAGGAAGCACTAATAGATAAAATAAATCAGGTGCCCGAGCACCTACTTTATTTTATCTATTAGTGCTTCCTGTTGAAGCTAACTTAGTAACTATTTTAGGATGGCGCTGGCAGCTTGCCGGCGCCATCCTAAAATAGTTACAACTTCAAGCTTGAAGGCTTGAACTTTTGCCCCCCGAATCCGCCGCTCGCGGATTTGCAGATTTTCGGTAAATTCGCGGGAGTTCGCGGATTGCGGATTTACCGAAAATCCGCGAAATCCGCGAGCGGAACGGATTTTGCGCTCACACTTATTAGTGATGTCACTAAAATATTGTTTCTTCTTCCTTCTGCTTTTTTCAGTGTTGTGGTTTTTGGTCTAATAATGCAGGGTTTAGAAGAATGTTTTAGTTGTTATTTAATTATTTTGTAAACTCTAGAGAATTAGGAAATGTTAAAATCATATTTGATATTTTGGTTACGTTTGATTCTTTCACTGATAAGTAAAATGGCTGGTTTCATGATCCATCAGCTCCCTTTTCTAGCGAATTAGTATTGATAGTAGGTTACTTGCTAAACACCCCAGACTTTAAACATTCAATGCAAGGTGTTGTGGCAGGTATATGGAAAAAGAGTGCTGTCAACAAGCATCTGGAATACTGGTGAATTTTGGAAAACATGGAACACAGTATCACTTGGAATGCTTCCGCAAAATGTTCATACCAAGTTCAACAAAGATTGGACTGATATTTTTTGTATTTATGGGGATTCAGCTACGTATATGACAATGTTGTGTGATGAACTGTCAAAAATAGATACCTGAGCAGAAGTGCTTCTCTGTAAGAGATCCCTGACACTTGCTACATGATATGCTGAAAAGATCTTTACAATCTTCAGAGGTAATGAAGAATGCCATTGACTTTGTAGTCCATTCTGGACATCCCAATTGTGTTTTCTAGCCAGTGGTTCAAAGTCCGGGAGGCTGTAAATGCTATATTATCCATGACATGCCCGCTTACAGATTTTTGCTTACTGATGATGGCAAAGGCAAGAAATGTGAGGACCTTTGGTCATATTGATAGAGATGTGAAAAAAGTACACTCTACTGCATTCTTAGATTTTTACGGGAAAACATGACTGCTGTAGTGGACATAATCAAAAAAATAGAATCTGAAAACACCCTTATCTATCAAGTGTTCAACGTTAATTGGTGTGGATGTGAAACATCTCCTAGAAAAATAGACTGGGCAACACCTAAGTGACTTTGGTCCTGCAACATGTTACATGTTAGAATGCTTGCCACTTGGTAAGCAAAGAAATATTGAGCTTCAATTAATGACATTTTATTTTACAATGCATGAGAAATGGTTTGCAATGATGCATAGCAATGTCCCTTCAGCAACTTTAAAGTCAGTGAAACTTCACTGTGGTACTCTGGATAAGTTCTATTTCCATTCCACAAAGGGGAATTTTCTGTGGACTTTGAAAAGTGCTGCTTCAGTTTTGACCACTTCAAGAACTCTGAGGGCAGATGCTCTCAGTGAAATGAAGATGTTGCTGAACCTGTCCCAGGGAAGCGCAATCTTCAGGTGCACCAGTATTGGCAGGAAACGCTATGTCAGTGGCCAGAGTTAGAAAATGTTGTACTGGCTGTTTTGGTGTTGCCAGTTTCAAGTGCCAATGCTGAGGGCATTTTCACAAATAAAAGTTTACAAGGCAAGGAAAGAGCAAGCACGCGTGACCAAAGAGTCACTGAAGAAGTACTATATGGTGTACTAAAATGAGTTTGATTTGTAAAAATGTATTTGGGACTCATGTACACTCTATGTACACTGTTTATATACCATGTGCTATTAGTGCAGAAAGAAAGCAATAATAAAAGATACATTTCTACGAAAATGGGAAAAACATTGTTTCTGTTATTGTTAATGGTGTGGAAATGTGTACCCACTGATAACCACTGTTTAATAGGTTATTGAAAACACTGAAAAAACTCCACCAGAATTTACAAAATATAGAAACTGAAAACAGGAAAGCCTAACTATGGTGTACTGCTGGTTATGTTCAGTGATTCCATGAGGTGTGCACAGCTACAAATGGTAACTATGATGCACTGCTGATGATTTTTTATGCCTAGCACTACATGCTAAGGGCAATCCTATCAGTAGTTACTGGTGACCCGATGTACCGTAATGGTAAAGCCTGGGCGGACTTCACGGAGTTCCGCTGAACTCCGTGACGCGGACAAAAAACTCTCCGCACTACGTGGAGCTCCGTGATATGCAGAGTGTCTTTAGATTAATACATTTGGCGGTGATTTTCAGTACCAGGTGCTCATCCGCACTGTGCAATCATCGCCAAAGGCATCGTGCACAGTGCAAGCGGGTGCTGCTTGCCTTTCTGCTGCTCGAGTAGAATTTTACTCGAGCAGCAGCTTACTCAATGCAAGCGGACGGTTTCTCAACATGAGCGGTCATGACCACTCGCAATGAGAAATCTGACCGCCGCATTGGGAAATCTTGCCAGAAGGTGAATTTTCCTTGCTCGCGCTCGCCAACTTGACTTCGATGAATGCGAGCCAGGGAAAAAAACTCTGCTCCGCTATGGGGAGCGGAGTTTTTCAGAACTTTGAGAGCTCCGTGTAATGCAGAGTGCAGAAAACTCCACAAACTCCATGAGCGGAGTGGAGTTCACCGCCAAGACTTAGTAATGGTGATCTATATATGCCTATGGTGGGCGTAAGATGGTTATGCATAATGTGTTATACTAAGTACAGCTCCTACCAGTAGCTACTGGCTGGGAGCAGCGGTGATGCTAATGACCGTGGCCTAATTGGCCAGTGATTTATGTAATCCCTGCAAAGTCATGACTAGTGCCAGAGTAATATATGTCATAAATGTGATTGCGTTCTAATGTGCTATATAGCAATACTAAGGCTAATGTTGCATAACCTTGTGTGGAGTTTCTTTTGTGGTATGCCTAGTGTGTCTCTGCAGTGTGAGTGTGTTGCACAAACGCTTTACACATTGGCTCCGGGATAAGCCTGACTGCTCTGCCAAGCTACCAAGGGGGTGTGTATGGGTTATCTTTAGTGTGTAACTCCTTTGCCCTGAATAGAGTGGTGGTTTCTGCCTGGCTTAGGTGCATGCCTTAGCCAACCAGAAGTCCCATATCTAACATGAAGTCAATAGGATCACTTTTTACATTTTGGTGTTTTCACTCTTCGACAAAGTGAGTAAGTCTGCCTGAGTGCGAGGCAGACTAACTCAGTTAACTGTTAAAGTATGCGTTTTTCATTAACAGGACATGTTAAACTTAAAAGTACATGTCCTGATGTTTAAATACAATGCACTGTACCATAAGAGGTGTTATGGACTAGCGGTGACGTACATGTATTAAAGAAAGAGTTTTAGGCATGGCAAAACGTTGATTTTGAGAAGTTGAATTGGCAGTTTAAAACTGCATACAGGCTGTAATGGCAGACCTGAGATATATTTAAAAAGTCTACCTAAGTTGGTTGCACAATAAGCGCTGCAGGTCCACAAATACCATTTAATTACTGGCCCTGGGCATACGGTGTACCACTCTACTAGGGAGTTATAGGTAAATTAAACATGGAAATTGGGTATAAGACAATTTTACCATGTTTAGAGGAGAGAGGACTTACTTTAGCACTGGTGAGCAGTGGTAAAGTTCACAGAGTTTCAAAATCCAACAAATAGGAGTCCAGAAACAGGAGAGGTGAAGGCAAAATGTATGGGGGTGACCCTACAGAGAGGGCCAGGCCCAACTTGACCCCTCCAGCCTAAAGTCACAGTAGACTAGTCAATACCATGATGGGCTTCCCTGATCAGGTGACTGAATGGCCTTCTACTACCGAGGCACTTGCCAGTTTTAATCACTTGTATGCCTCTGTCAACACTCTTCTGAGCTACTGGATTGACATATGGAGAACACTTCTCCTCGCCTGGCGACCCCATCTGTGAAGCTCCTAATCTTGAGTCACTCACACATGCATCCTAGCAGGCAGTACCTCGATAGCAAACAAAGTGATATGACACATTCCAACCCTTGCTTCAGACTTCTGTCCCCAACCCAAGGAGAATTCTACCCTCAAGGACAGTAACCATCAGAAGCCGCTGTCAGTGTCAGGAGCTATGCCCTGGGCCATCCACTGCCAGATGGAGGATCCCAACAGGGGCCTTGGATAGGTCTAACTTCCAGCATTGGGGTTAGAAAGGAGCTCCCTACATGCTCTTGATTTTTCCCAGAACGTTATGTTTTCTCAGAGTGGGGGGCAACAACCATGAGTGTTAGGTACCCTAATTCCACTCTCCCTCCCATCAGTCCAGAGATGGTATCCTGAGACTGGCCTTGCAGCCCAGGATATGTACCCTGAGGCTGAACAAGAGCCTGAAATCTAAGACTTTTATGGGATGTACCACCACTCCCCTCAAGGTTTTCACACTCTGCATGGGGGTTCCTGGTGCAGGTCTCCAGCACCCTGTCTCTGTGACAGTGTAGGGTGCTCCTCCTGGTCAGAAGTGGCCTCAAAAAGTTAGGCTTTGGGTGCTCTGTATACAGAGCTGGGAAATTCTGATCCACTGGTCCTCCCACTGTGGGCTGTTTCTCCTTCCTGCTCCTCTGTCCGGACCCTCATACTCTCCTGTTGTGAGTAGTACCCCTCAGAAACCAGAACCTTTAGGGCACCCTGGTTGGCCACCTTTCCCCGCTCTTCAAGCACTGGCAATAATTCAATTCCCAGAATGCAGCCAATGGACATTAGGGGACTAAATATGCCCCTCATCTGGGTCACCTCTCCATACTCTCCATCCCATTTCATGGACACTGGAGCCATAGGGTTGAAGAAGTCGTGCATTTGCGCCTGTGTTAGCCCACACACCTGGCTGGCCTTCTCCTGGAACCCACTTCTCAGCTAAGGGACACCAGGGCATGCTCTACCCTCAGCTCCTGAGGGCTACCTTCTCTAAAGCCAACACTGACCACCCCTGTAGAGTTCCCACCAGTGGATGGTTTCATGGGACAGACAGAGTCTCCTTGCTTATGTTATGACTGGGAACACTCAGAGCAGTGGGGTTGGAAATGGGATGCCCTGGGTCACTGCCCATCAGAAACGCCCCTTGCTTTTAAAAAGGGGCATGGGAAAACCGTTCTCCCACCTTACACTGGGTCTTGTCTGTGTTTCCCTGGACCTTCCCCCACTCTGCTGGGGGGAACCTGAAACATCCTTCTTGGAGGTCATTCCCATGTACCTTCTTAGACACCCTGGTACTTATCCAGAGGTCTGCCTCCTTAGCAAGCTCCATGGAACTTACTATCAACTAGGTGTTGGTACAGCTCTGTAAAACAGACGTTGAGCATGTGCTCTCTCAGAGAACAGCCCAGTAAAATAATGCATTTTGCTGCCCCATACTCAACTATTCAGTGCCTTGCTGGAATAGTCCAATGAATCTACCCAAGATTGGATTGAGAGTTTGTGGTTATCCCTGAATCTAAGGGTGTAATTTTCAGTGGTCAACCCACATGAAGCAAGTAAAAGAGCCTTCCTGGGAGTTTATTACAGCTGCCCCCCCTCTAGTGTTAGAAGGGTGTCCCTCTGCACCGTGAGCATGTTTTTCCACTAGCTTACTTCCCGGTCCCTCTCTGGGATCACTTGCATTCTGAGGCCTACCTCAGTAGCCAAAAAGCACTTATCTATGTCCTCTCCTACCACATAACTAGGCGCCAGGTGTTGTGGTACGTGGACTCTCACTGCTCCAGGGGACCCTGAGGTTACACTGCCACCACTGTTACTGAATGCTTCTTGTCTGGCTTTGAGTTCCAGCTCCCTAATTCTCGTTTCATGATCAGTCAGTCTAGAGCCAGCTTCTTCTCCATTTCTAATTTAGCCATCTGCAGCTAGAATTCCCTCTCAGCCTTCTTGTCTACCAGCTCCTTGCAGACAGACCTTAGGAGGGCACAAGGCGCTCCATTCCTGGTGACAAGTTGGCTACTTCCTCTGAGTGCTGCCGGATCATGACCTTTGCACAGAGACTTCCCATGCCCCTCCATACCCTCCTTTTTATCCTGATCATCTGTTGTTGCCAGCAGCTGGTGAGCCGCTGAACAGGCCCTCAGAGCCTTCTGGAGCTCCAGCTTCTTGGTGCTCTTCTTGTTTGAAAGCCAACTTTCCTTACAGAACTCCTTGAGCTCAGCCACAATGTAGCTCCCCAGATTGATGAGCTTAAATAGAAATCTTTCAAACTGAATTTGGGGAAAAGCAAAAAGAGCTGATCAAGGAGAATTAAAAAAAAGGTTGAATATGGTATGAAATTATTTATATGGGATATTAGTGGCAGGGATGTCCATTACTGGGGACATGCTGTTCTCCTCCTCTGGGAGTTGCAGCACAGTACCTGTGCCCAGGTGCTCCCCATGCTCCTCCATACCCTCCACCTCCTCCTGCGCCTCTATTGTTAATATCAACTGGTGAGCCTCTGGCCAGGCCTTCAGAACTTTCTGGAGGTCCTCTTCCTAAAGCACTCCTTCAGCTCAGCCACAATGTAGCTCTCCAGATTGATGAGCTTAAATGCCACTCTTGGAGGGTTGGTCCCAGGCACAGACAGTCAGGAAGAAGGAGAAGGAAAATGGGAAAAAGCAAAAAGAGCCAATCAAGGGGAATTTACAAAGAGGTTGACAATGGTGTCAAATACTTTATATGGAATTTTAGTGTTACATCAAAATTACAGTATGTCACTGCTCAAATACAAGTGCTGAATCATACCACTGTAGGATAAGGCGACAGGAGTATAACCCATAGACCGAATTAAGATCTGGGTTTACATGTATTATCAACAGCAATATCTCAATCAGATTCAGTAAAGGTGGCGAATACTAAAGAATATGCACAAAACATTACAAGAACATGGAGAAAAAGGAAGAGAGACTCTGGGTTTAGTTTTTAGAAAGTGCACGTAGCATCACATATTTGAGAACACATTTTATACAAAAACAGTTAAAGCAGCACTGTAGGCATAAAATGTGAAGCAAACCCAAGGGGGCTTTGTGCACTAAGTGTTAGTGAAGCAAAGAGTGACGGCGCATGTTGAAGAAAAGTGAAAAATGACTCACTCTCCCCACCAGGGATCTATCCAGCAGTTTGCATAATAAAGCAGCAAAGGAATTGACAGCCAATCTGTAAAATCAAAAGACATCTTTATTATAATTAATTATGAGGCTTCGTCGTCCAACCGTAGTTTTACAATTGAAAGAGGGAGCCTGCCTGAGCTTTCTCAGGCAGGCCTTTTATACAAAAAGTTTGGCCCTAGGCTCACATTCTTGCTGACGAACACATCACTGTAGGTCGCTCCCATGGTACCATAACAAAGCAGGCTATAATTATGAATTCCATTCTACTTGCCCAAACTGACCAACCCATCTTCCATCATGAACATATGTCAAACTTCACATATTTTCCTGTGCAGGCCGGAGAAGCTCACAATAGACTGGTTTCCTCCCCATCATATAAACAGTCACCTCCCCATTGTAAAAGCCCAGAAGCAGAGAAACAGAGCCAGGTGTGGAAGATAGAAATGTAGGATAAGGGATGCTTGTGGGTCATAAACAGGCATGGCTACTGTATTCGGCCTTCTAATCTTGCTCAGGCCAATGTACACAACAAGTTGCTCAGATCTTTAATATAGATTGACTAGAGGGCATGGACTGGTTTGGTGAGGCCAACATCACGTAGGCAGATTCAGCCTGTTCAGGTCAAATGGGAGTCAGGAAGAACTCAAGCTAAGGAATACGTGTCCTTTAAGAATCATTGGCTCATGTATATGCCTATGTAAAGGGCAACAACTAAAATGGACGCTTGTTCACAACCTTGGAGCCTGTGGGCTCAGAATGAATTTGCCAATAACTCCTGCATGCATCATTGTATTGTGATGAAAATACACACACATATTAAACTTGCCATTTTCGTTTCTCTGATATCAAAATCATAGCAGAATAATGATATTTTAAACACAGGTTCAGATTTCACAGAACCTCAGACGCCCCTTTTGCCCTTACATAGGCAATAACTCAGTCTATGTTAGCAGCTGTGTCCAAAATCCGTTATAAGCCTCTTGGAAGGCTTCTATTGTCCATCAAATCCGCTTCCATCATCTTTTTCCGCGTTGGGCCTCTCGATCCAGGCCTTTTCATGCTCAGTAGGAGTGCCCTCCTGGAACACCCACAGTTCATTCAAAGTCTCAATGTCTTAAAACAAATGCACCAGTGTCTCTTCTCTGTGACACCTCAGGAAATGTGCTCTTTATTGATCAAGGGCACAAAACATCTCGTGCAGAAACAAG
Organism: Lissotriton vulgaris; assembly: GCF_964263255.1. Classification (NCBI taxonomy): domain Eukaryota; kingdom Metazoa; phylum Chordata; class Amphibia; order Caudata; family Salamandridae; genus Lissotriton; species Lissotriton vulgaris. Next base: position 198,436 of record NW_028248315.1, on the reverse strand, counting down.
CACCACTGAAAAAAAAACACCCTCTCAAGATCAGTAGCTCCTTTCCGACTCCAACACTCATCATTTAGTGTCAGAGGACGATCAAGCTGCTCTTCTCATGGGCACCGGAATGTAGTGCCTTTTCCAAACTTGGATTCTCAGGTGCACTGCCTTTCTGCTGGAGCAAAGGGAAAAGAGGTGTGTGTGGGGAAAGGCCAAAAACTCAGGCCAAGGGGGTCAGGGGACCGCGCGCTGCCAGAGGTTCAAGCACATGACAGTTTGAACAAGTTGAACAAAGTGGATGACAGTCCTGCCATCAAAAGCAGGGATCCTTCGCATCTTTGCACTGAACTTCTGAGGCAAAACAGAAAATCAGCTCCTTTTTTCTTTTCTTTTCACAACGCCTTCTGATGAAACAAATGGCTTGCTTAGGAGGTACCACTGGAGGCACGCTGATGATCGCTGTCCATGCTGATGACCGCTGCCCACGCTGCTGATTGCTGTTCACGCTGCTGATTGCTGTTCACGCTGCTGATTGCTGTCAGGAATTGCAAGGCCAAGAAGTCTGTAGTCGTCTGCCATGTTTACTGATGGGGACCAGGCTTTTTGATCACCGGTCTGCAGGGTTACATTCTTCCTTTTTGACTCTGGAAGATTCCCGCAGAACCTAGTGATATAGGAAGTGTAACACAATTGTTAGTTTCCTTCAAGTCAGATATAAAAACAGTTCATGGGTTGGCTTTTTGACAAGAGAGCTGCAAGCAAGTGGCCTGCAATCTGCAAAGGAGTGGCAATTCGTCATGGGAACCTAAATGGATGCCCTCACACAGTGGCATTATCTAATGGGATACATTATTTAATGGGGTAAATACATATTCTCCTTAATGATGAAGCCTAGGTGTTCCTAAACTCCTTATCTAGAACATCTCAAATAGAGCAATGGCATAATACACATTATCAAGGACATGAAGAAAAGTCCCTTTTTAAAAACAATGTGCATCAAGTGCGCTATGTAATACAAAGGCTAATGATCAACTGTGCAGACAAGAGGACAAGAACTAGAGAGTCCTGGTATCTGCATGATTAGAACACATCTTATAAAAAAATTGAAACAGCAGAAACAGAAGAGAACTGAAAAATCAAAAATAGACATTAAAAATATATCGTACCAAAAAAATGTAAACTTGAGATATCTCCTATTGAGATGGAAAATCTCCTATTGAGATGGAAAACTTGTATTGGGTCAATTTAACCAGGCTATCACTATCCTGACAGTCAGTCTGAAAAGGCATTTGAAGTGGGCCTAAAGAAAATTCTTGAGAAGCAGTCTGGTCACACAAAGGGGAATGGTGTGTAGCATAAGGGGGGTTCCTAATACATCACTGCCTAAAAGTGTGAACATGAACAATACACCCATAATAATAAATGGGCTGACAGGTGAAAGGAAGATGGAGGAGGGAAAATGGAAGTAGAACACAACAAAAGTCTTCAATAACTAAACATGATGCCACATTGGTCAGGTAAGGAGCAAAAAGAAAAATCTATAGGAAGGACAAGAGTTTGCTTGGGTGGCCTAAGGCATGTGACACAGCACCAAGAGCACGGGGATACATGAAAAGACCAATGTTACAGAATTTTAACTCTACCGCTGACAATCTATACCCTACACGGTAATTCTAACTAATGTTCAGTTGTCTCTTCAGGGAAAAAAATGAATCCATAGGCTTATTCAGGAATCAAAAAGTGCGATAAAAAAAATGCGATATCGAAATTAGGCCACCTTTAGTCACGGATCTATAATTCCATCCTTAGGCCCAATCAAGGATACATAAATGCAGAGCTGCCTGTCCTTAAGGAAAAAGGCAGTTAAGTGACTAACAACGGATGGCAATCTTTAATCCAGTATATCAGTTTAGTTTTCTTAAATAAAAAAAATCATTACAGCCAAATTAGGCATGAACTGGAAAAACACAGCTGCCTTACTGCTCACAGTATGAGGTCCATATCTGTGAAATTTGTCTTAATACAATATTCATCCAATTTATTGTGAAACAATGCATATCTCAAGCCATAAGATATACTTGCTGTATATCAAGCACAAGGAAAAACAGCCCAGACAAACAAACAGCATATATGAATAAACGGTCATGCATAATACCATGGCACATGCCCTTCTTTTGACAGCAGGGCATCAGGTAATTGATACCCTGCAGTCAACTATAATGTTGCTGTGTCAAATAACGCGTTTCAGTGGACCAAATGTACAAATGAAACATAAACACACACATTTTTTCTTAAAGAAATTACGCAAAAAAAAAAAAAACATTTCTCTTCAACCAGCCAACTCACGTGTCTTGTGAATTAATCCATGAATTATCTGTAGGAAGAAGCAGAAAAGATACACAACACACACATTTCTCATAATACAACATAAATTTTAACCCTTTTTATCAGACTACAGAACATGGCACAACGTGACATACAAAAACTTTTCATTACTTACCTGTAACCTATTTTCCATGTACCTTGCAAAAACGCCCATTCTCACTCAGGCCTAAGGCCTTTAAGTTGCAGAATTTTGGGGAAGGGCTTCTACTTATTGCCTATCTAAAACTCAATGTAACACTTCGTTTTTCATTTTGTCAAATAAACTTAACTAAAAAGAATTCGTTCCTAGCATGGAGACACACATATACCAGTTCTACAGATCATTTAGCAGAATGTTTGATATTTGTTTTCTCAAAGAAATCACTTTTGCATTTGCCCTTTTTAAATCATGTTCCTTCATTTTACACAGTGCTTAATTTGTAAGACTAGAAGTGCAGGTGCTACAATTTTGCATGAGGAATACCTTTCCTATTTGTTTATTATCTCAGATGTGCGCTTAACGCAGATGTAATGTGAATGCGGTAAAGGAAAACAAGCCAGCCTGCAATAAATGAAGGTTACAGATTTAAATTATATACAATCAACTACATCTCATATAAAGCGCTTGTGCGCAGCATTTTGAAAGCAACTGGGAGCTATGCAAACCATGTGTCCCTCAGGGTACTGACAAATGAGGCTGCAGTTTTACAAATTAAATAGTGTTCCTTTTATTATCATTAGCGGGATGCAATGCTGTGTCAGCCCTGCCGTATTTCTAATTTGAGATAAATGTGGTGATGACATAATTTACAGAACAACAAGCGTTTTGTAGGAACATGCTGGAGCTATTATTTATTCTTTGGCCAAAATGCAATCATCATTGCTGTACATGGCCCTGCATTCTTTGCTCATTTTAGTTCCCAAAAACGAAAATCCCATCCCAGCTGATGTCAGAGTTTTAACACTCTAAGAAGATGCTTTTAAATTATAAACATGAGCAGGAATTAGATTTATCGGAGCAAGTCAGGCTATTCAAATGACCTCAGGTCAGGACCGTGGCAGGGGCAGGGATTTAAATACAAAGCATGCTGCATTCCACAGGCGAGGCCCTAATTAAAAGGTCACAAATGTCAACAAGACAGCCTTACAAGATAACATCTCAGCCGCTACTGCTGGAACACGTTATACAGGTTCTGCCAGTCCCCTGCTCCTGATAACTGAAGCTGACAAGGCCAGTAGGTTTAACCATTTACACATAACTTGCAATATTTCACTATATTTAAAACAATTTCTATGACACATTGCCTCGCTGAATCCTAAGAAGGCACAACCTGCAAATATATATATATTAAGATCTAAATGTATGTATTTAGTAAAGAGACACTTTAAACAGGGGCCCTGAAACCATTTAAAACAGTCTATTTATGTGAAAATCGACTTTTGTATTCTGGATACTAAGGAATAAAAAATCCTACAATTTATTGCATAATGGGTATTACTAGAATGTCTAATACCTAATTTATGAATCATACTTTTGAAAATACTAAGTTATACCTTATAGAAATGAGCTTGTTTGCGCCTAGGGTAAGGGAAATTGCGCACAGAGGTGTTTGGTCATTTTCGTGGTACAACATAACTTAAATCAAACATTTTAATGCTAGGGGGTCATAGTATGAGTGTTAAGCTTCACAAATATTAAAAAACGATTTTTGTAGCACTTTGTTTTTAATAATTATTTTTCATAATTAATAATTATTTTTTCCTAATGAAGCCTAATTATTGCTATTTGTGACTGTTCTACATATAAAATGCTCACTACATCCCTTGCCTATTATTTAGATACATATTAACACACAAGCCTAAGCGCAGCTGCCTTACTGGGAATGCGTGAGATGATTGCGCCACATTTATTTAAAAAGGACTGTTTGCAAAATTCCACCACCCGTGTTTAACTAGAGAGGTGCTGGCTGAATAATTAGATATACTGCAGCTGAAAAGACTTGGCTGTGAACATCTAACACTGTGCGTCTAAAGAACAGGCAATTTCGTTTTTTCATTTTTTTCTTTGGAGCCTTATTTACATCTATTGAAGGTGACCCATACACATACATACATTGAGCTCATTCCAGACACAAAACAGAAGGGGGGTCAAACACTCAGGACACACAAAACAGCGCGCTCTAACCATTTCTTGTACATAGCGCAGTTCTTGTACATAGCGCCGTCGCAATGTACAAGAAAACCTTCAAACAACATAGACATTTAAACACACATTTTAACCCATAGGTCAACACTTAGGACAGGAACAAGGAACAGCCTACAGACTGTGTTCAAAAATAACCTGCCAAAACTAGTTGTAAACCATATTTACAACAAAAACGTTTTAGTTCCTATTTTTTTGTTTTTCTTAAATTCTTCAACAGATTTCCAGAAGGCTGCAAAAGGGACAGCCTCACAGACCTTTTAGAGAGAGCTCATAAATTGGAGTTCCAACCGGAGGTATCAGACGCGAATCCTCCAACCGGGAATCCTTTGTTGCAACCTAGTCAATACTAATACAAAACAAAATACCGCGACCAGGCATCTGCGCTCACTAGTCGAGTTTCAAACTTCATGGGGCTATCTCCAACGATATACACGCAAATGTACGTGACCCACGGTTTTTGAATACTGCAGTGTTCAAATAAAACCAAGGAACCAATACTGAGGAAGATTATCCAACGATAATCTGAACCACAGCAACCAAAAGGCCTACCAACTGAACCAAATGTACCGGTACCCAAACCAAAGCGTCACATTTCTGCGACCAATAAATAACTAAGGACTGCGTCACATTTCTGCGACCAATAAATAACCAAGGACTCAGAACCAAAAAAACTGGGAGCGACCCATTTTTATTCTTCAACTAAAACAGATGGAGAAAATATCTCTTCAACTGCCTATACAAATTGCAATTTGCATATACAAAAATATTTGTCCAAATTATATAACTGTCAATTCCCCACTGCACTAACAGTCTGTTAAAAAATACTTACAGCAAAAAAAGAATGGGTTCCTTAGTCAGGAGTGACATCTTTAGGAGAGTTTTAAGTCAGAAAAATCAAAAAAACATACTAGGCCACAGAGACAGATAATCCCCCAGAAAACCCTGTGCCCAGAGTACCTCTTTTTGGTAGAATTCTGTCCTGCCTCCAGTAGTTTTTCCATCCTTTGACAAAACACTCCTGCAGATAACCACTCCATGATAAGGCCCCACGTTGGGCGCCAACTGAAGAAAAGTGAAAAATGACTCACTCTCCCCACCAGGGATCTATCCAGCAGTTTGCATAATAAAGCAGCAAAGGAATTGACAGCCAATCTGTAAAATCAAAAGACATCTTTATTATAATTAATTATGAGGCTTCGTCGTCCAACCGTAGTTTTACAATTGAAAGAGGGAGCCTGCCTGAGCTTTCTCAGGCAGGCCTTTTATACAAAAAGTTTGGCCCTAGGCTCACATTCTTGCTGACGAACACATCATTGTAGGTCGCTCCCATGGTACCATAACAAAGCAGGCTATAATTATGAATTCCATTCTACTTGCCCAAACTGACCAACCCATCTTCCATCATGAACATATGTCAAACTTCACATATTTTCCTGTGCAGGCCGGAGAAGCTCACAATAGACTGGTTTCCTCCCCATCATATAAACAGTCACCTCCCCATTGTAAAAGCCCAGAAGCAGAGAAACAGAGCCAGGTGTGGAAGATAGAAATGTAGGATAAGGGATGCTTGTGGGTCATAAACAGGCATGGCTACTGTATTCGGCCTTCTAATCTTGCTCAGGCCAATGTACACAACAAGTTGCTCAGATCTTTAATATAGATTGACTAGAGGGCATGGACTGGTTTGGTGAGGCCAACATCACGTAGGCAGATTCAGCCTGTTCAGGTCAAATGGGAGTCAGGAAGAACTCAAGCTAAGGAATACGTGTCCTTTAAGAATCATTGGCTCATGTATATGCCTATGTAAAGGGCAACAACTAAAATGGACGCTTGTTCACAACCTTGGAGCCTGTGGGCTCAGAATGAATTTGCCAATAACTCCTGCATGCATCATTGTATTGTGATGAAAATACACACACATATTAAACTTGCCATTTTCGTTTCTCTGATATCAAAATCATAGCAGAATAATGATATTTTAAACACAGGTTCAGATTTCACAGAACCTCAATGTGACAAGTGGGTGAATACAGCGAGGACGCAATGTGACAATGTGACAAAAAACGCAATAGATACAAAGAATTGATTCGTCCTCAATCAATGAGTGATGATTCTCTGTTTTTTTAACCAAGGTTGATGGTGCGCCATAAGTCGCGCTGCAGAAGGGTCAATGGCGTTTACATTTATTTAGGATCTTCATCAGGACCAGGTTACCAGCTGGGTAAGTGCTGCATGGGTAGGAAAAGGGAGAATGAGGGCCGGAAAGGGGACTGAGAACGCAGTGTGGCTGCTGGGGTCGCAGGGGTCGGCAGAGTGGTAGTGTTGTAGGCGCGCAGGCATCGTGCCAGGTACAGGCTAAAACTCTGGGGAGCGGGGGGGTTGAACAACAAGATTAGGTACGGTTGGTCATCGGAAGGTTTGTTGGCGGCAATAGAGGATGTGCGAAGGTGGGCTACAGTACTAGCTTGAAGAAACAATGACACTGCGGTAGCTCTAGGTAGAATAAGCTCCAACATGGGGGTGGGTTCATGGGGAGCTGTGGAAGGTAGGAGGGAGCGGGCGAGAGACAGCTATGGTAGAAGTTTGGACTGAATAGAGTGCCAAGGGGCGCTCACACAAGGTGGTGAGTGAACGCAAGCAAGTCATTTGAAAAGTGTCTGTAGATAGGTGAGGTCTGGCACGCAGCACAAGATAAACAGTAACCTGGCGGAGGGTGGGTGGGTGGAGGAGGGACACAGTCGCCTGGAAACTGGTGATAACTTGAGGAGGCTGTTAGGTGTTAATGGGTAGCAAGGAAATGGAGGGGTGAAGAGGGACATGGGGGAGTAAGAGGGAAGGGCGATGGGGGCTGCAGTACAAGGGGTCACAGTAGACCAGTGGCTTTAAGGGTAGAGCATGATAAGGACAACTTACAGCAGCCAGGTGCGGTAAGGGGTAATTGTGGTTCTCAGGGGGACCCACTGCTGTGGGTATGATCTTCAATGTTCTGTGGGAGAATCGTGGACGGCTCAACGGAGTCCGACAAACCGGTACGTGAGAAGCAGGATGGAAAATAACGGGTGTCAAGGGAGGTGCGACATCAGATGGGGGGAGAGAAAGGGGCGGGAGGGGTATGCGGCCAGATAAACAAACAAACTTACAAGAAAGGTGAAGCGTGGGCCCGGAAACTGAGCTCTGATCTGCCCCGGGGGACGTCTTCACCACCAAGGATATCACTGGGGCAGGCTCTGGTAGGTAGGAGCTGCAGCCTGTATTGATTAAGGTTTCCTGGAGGTAACAGAGGGGGGAAAAAAGGAAGGCGAGAATGGTATACTGGTAACAGTCCAAGTGGATGGAAGGACGTACTCGGTCATGCGAAGGGCTTATCTCGAGTAAGGGACGGTCCACCATCAAAGTCGGGGTCCGGGGAGCGGTTCGTGAGTAGTGCAATTTGCGTCGAGGAACCGGGTAGTGGGAAGAGGTGTGTGCCTGGACAAGGCAGTTCTGGGGTGTGCGGGCCCATGACGCGGAGGACAGCAGGGGCGTGACCCTGGGAATTCAGAGAGTGCAAGTGAAAACAGACTGAGGGAGAGGAATCTTGAGAAGTGATCAGAGGGACAGGGACGAGATCAAAGGGGGGCCCACTAGGTGCTCTGAGCTTATGTGTGATAAGTTTTTAGACAAATCACGCATGATACAGACACGTTGCAGAATTATGAGCATGGCCCGCACTTTGAAGCATGGGGTGGGCCTTAAGGAGGTTGTATGTAGCATAACTAAAAACCACTGTATTAAATAGGGTGCGCCCTGGGTCTAGAATAAATCACTGGTTATTCACAGAAAATTCACAAGACTGGAAGCATGCGTACATAGTGGTGAAGTATTTACAATTTGAAGTGGTGGCATACAATATAAAATGATAAACCATTAAAAAGCACATATAAATTGCATCAGATTGTGGGGTTTGTGTGAGTGTGACTGTAAGAGTCTAGTCTTGGTGTCACACACTTGAAAGGTCAGGCCCAGTGAAGTTTCAGAGGGAGATCATACTGGAATGAAAGGCCTGTGTGTGTCTGGCCCGTGGGTGGATTGAATGGCATCCTAATGGCAGACAAGGACCTGGGTACACTGAGATGGACCAGAGAGGGGTGCCTGTGTGTTTAGGTATGCTGTGTGGCTAGGCGCGGAAATAAGCCTGGGCAATTGGAACCACTGGTAACCAGGGTGGTAGAAGAAAAAGTCTGTAATGGTCGGGTCTCAGAATCATATGGTGTTGTTCCATTCATCAAGAGTATTAAACCCCTGGTGGACAGAGTTGCAGATAGTGATCCACTTGTGCATATTGTTTAGTACTCACCACCTTTACTGAATCATACCACTGAACACCAATGTGAGAAAATGGTTTACTAGTTGAGGCAAATGGTATCCCACTAGAGAAGCAACCATGATTCATATCAGTGTGAAACCTAAGCAATCCCCAAATGAATCTGTGATTAACCCTCTGGCAGCTTGGCACAGAAGCATTCAGGATTAATTTAGAGGCAATGTGTAAAATATTTATGCAGCACCCCAATACTAATAAAGTGAAAGCACAACACAAAACAAATCCCACACCAATTTAAGAAAGATAGGCTAAATGTTTATAAATTATTTGACACCAAAACAACAAAAATATAATTTGTATGAGCCTGAGTTTTGGCATTGTAAGGTTTTTGAAAAAAAATCATGTGCTAACAAGCAAAAAGTGCCAGCCGTGTTTATCTAGTTGCAAAAGTCCAAGTCACAAGTTGAGGTCCCCTGAGACGGAGTGCAGGCTAGAAACAGGACTGAGTCAGTCCACTGACAAAGTACCTTGTGGCATGGCCCTTGTGATGCAGTCCCTCATTGGGCTGAGGGCTGGCTTTTAGAGGTTGTTGACAAGGAGTTGCATTGCAAAAACCAGGGGTGAGCTGCTTTGCCGAGCAGCGGAGTCGATGAAATCATCGAAGGGAGCTTGCATGGAGTTACAATGTGCTGCATTGGTACTGACACAAAGAAGAGTTGTGCTGGCCCAGTGTTGAGCTGCATTATGTTGACAGAACTGCATGGGCTTGTGGGGCCATGTGTGCAAGTCATGGGTCAGCACTAAGGATTAGATGCTTCACACAAGGCTGGTGCCAATGGTGAGCTGCGTCAGACTGTGCTGAGAAGCAAAGAGTTGCATCAACAATGAAAAAGCCTGTTATGTCCCATTGGCTTTGAACAGGGGGGCTAGTGGACTGACGCTTGGAGTTTTCCTGAAATCCTGGGCAACAACAGGCTGGGTGGATTCAACGGGCAGCTGAGAGCAGCAGACGAGACCTTGTGCAGCAACAACAGGATTTGGACAGCAAAGCAGTCCTTGGTCAGCACACCAGAGTTTGGGCAGCAGGGCAAACTTCACAACTGGGCAGTCCTTCTTCCTGGCACAGTTCACAGGTCCAGAATTAATCTGAAGAGTTGGGTCTGAGGGTCCACTATTTATATCTACGGCAAATGGGACATGCTTCTGGAGTCATCCCCCTAAAGAGGTGACTGGAATTTCCTTTCTCCCTGCCCTGGCCCCCCTGGTTTAGGAGCACATAAGACTAGCTTTAAACCCTTTTAGAGTGCTGAGGCAGAGTCTGTGTGCTGTACAAGTGTGTCTAGTAAAAGCTGCTCCCTGTCATCCAGACAGAGATGGCCCATCTTGACAATACATATTCCCCATAAACTCAGTTGTGCTGACCAAGGGCTGCTTTGCTGCCCAAAGCCTGTTGTTGCTGCACCAGGAATCTTCTGTCTGGGAATAATATACAAAGACAATCTGCCAGCTACACCTAGGCATGTGACCCAGGATACAGGTTGCAGGCACCAAGTGGTTTAGACACAAAAATCCCAAATTTCTAAAAGTGAAATTTTCAATATTGTGACACAAACTCCAATGTTGCCATTCAAGAGGGTTTTTAATTGTAATTCTTTTGAGACCAAACTCAACTTTTCCACCTGTCCTATCTGAAAGTGAATTCCTATTAAATACAAGAAGATAACCCAATGGTATCCTATGAGAGAGGGAGACCTTGCAGTAGTGAAAACAAATTTAAGTTTTTCACTGTTTTCTCATGTAAAACTTTCAGAATTTTCTAGATACACTGCACCCTGCCCTGTGGGCTGTTTAGGGCTCACCCTAAGGGTGACTTATACGCCGCTGGAAACACTGGATTAGCAAAACGCAGTAATCCGGAGAGTTCTACACCTGGACACACCAATGGACCACTATGACTTCTTCTCCTTCAGTGATAAACATGAGCACTCACCACACACCCTGCAGAAGCTGCGGAAAGATGTCAGGGAAGTGCCACAGGCCCCGGCAGACCTCTTCCAGCCCACTCGCCCCCAGGAAGCCATCAAGCTGGAGTCCTTGGCCCAAAACAAAAATGTTGTTTGAATACGAGTCTCAAAATATTCAATTTTCTGTTGTGGACCCTGCACTAGCAACTGACCTGACTGGCTATAGGAAACCAGGAGATGAGTTGACAAGCCAGTATGTTCGAAAGGCCAGATCCAGGGTAGGGTCAGTCATCGATATCTCTCCCTGATGCACAAGAATCTTCTGAAATAGTTGCCAGAGGAGTGAATATGCGTTAAGGTATTAGTTACTTCCAACCTTGATTTATGTAGTGATCCCCTGTTTCTTTATTCATTAATTAATTGATAAATGTATCGACAAGTCACTCTAGCGCCTATCGCTATCTACTACCCGGAGTAGCAGCATTCCCTTGGATAGCCAGCAGGGCATCTTACTGGCTCCTGCAAGAAAATCTATGAACTTTCCAACCTTACTACTGCTGGGGTGCCAGGGGCCTGCCTTGACAATGATACGAGTCGACAGTGACCTGAGTTGATAGTGACCAGAGATGACAGTGGCAGGAATTGAAGGTGGTCTTTACTGAGAGTGTTCTGAGAGAACAGCGTCCTGAACTGCACTGTAACCCTGGCAAAGAATGAGTGTGTGGATGTGAAGATGGTGTGTAACAAGAATAAAAACGTTAAATACTAGCCTTGTCTCCACCAAACATTTAGCAAATTAAAATCCTTCATATCTAAAAAAAAAAAAAAAAAAAAAAGGAAGAGTTGGGCCTGGCAAAAGCTTTATTTGGATAGGTCGAAATGGCAGTCTCAAACTGCACAAAGGCTGCAATGGCAGTCCTAAGCCATGTTTAAAGGGCTATTTAGGTGGGTGGCACAATCAGTTTTGCAGACCCACTAGCAGCATTTAGTTTACAGCCCCTGCATACATATAGAGCCACTTTACTAGGGGCCTACAAATAAATTAAATGTGCCACTGCATATAAGGTCAAAGAAAACCCAAGGTATTGGGTTTGAAGACCTAGTCCAAAAGAGGTGGCTCCTAACCCGTGTGGTCAGAAAAAAGCCTGGAAGAAAGAATTTTTTTATCTTTCTTGAGTCCCTTCACTCACCACAGTTTCCATTGTGTCAATTGCATATAAGCCAATTCCACCATGTTTAAAGGTCAGGAACACAAGGACTTTAGGAGATGATCTATAGAGAGGGCCAATTCCAACACCATTGTATTAAATAATCCAAGACTCTCTTGGAAAATAGATTTTTGTTATGTTCAACTAACTTAAAGGGATTCAGATGAGCAGGTCCAGTGCACACCATCAGGTACAGGACATCAACATGTGCAAACCTTCACTATGTTTTGCATGCTCTATGTACCATCATTGTATATGCTTTGCTAATGCTTTGCTAATAGAAAGGCCACGCAGCCTATCTACAATAAAAACAAGCTCAGCCAGCCAGTGGCTAGAAGAAAACCGCACCCCCCCATAAAGAAACAAAGACAGGAAAATATGACAGGTCAGTGCTAGAAAAGAATGCCAATTTGTAACTAAATGGAAGGATAACAGCTCTCACTAATGTCACCTTGGAAGTGGAAACTGGCCTCATGTGCTCTTCTACTACTGTTTAAGAACTAAACACCAGGCTTTAACAAAGCCACTACAAAGCATTGGGAGACATTCAGGCTATACTCCTTAAAAGAAGGAACAGAAAGTAAAAAAAAACTGAAAATGGATGAATTAAGAGTGATGAATGATTATAAAAGCATGTAAGCCAATTAGCATGAACAGAGAAGAACACTGATACTCATTCATAGAATAGAGGCTCTGTATTAGCACTGAGCCATCATAGTGGTATTAGCATGCAAGCCGCAGCCTCGACATTTGTATGGACCTACATATGGGAATTCAACCCTTTCCAATCTCTCAAAACAATGAGACGCGAGTCAAACACCGGATGATAGGGCTTCCGAGCTCATAAATTACCATTAAATGGAGATATTTTCTTTCAATGTCTTTTCTCTGCAAAGGACACACCGTAAAACAGCATGTTGAAAGAATATGAACGGAGGACATTAAAAGCAAATGCACCTATGAGAGGCTTCTTGGACAAGGCAATGCACTGATCTTTTATCCAGCGTTCATTGTAAAATGAAAACCGCAAATTGCCATTCATCATCTCTGGCAGTGGAAAAGGCTCTAAGAGATCATTTGGATCGCCCTCTGCTCTCCCTCGCATATGAATTGTTTATATTTTACCTATCACTTGTAAAACCCCTCCATTTTCTCCTCAGAAATAAAGGTGACCCTTCCATGCACGCGGAGAGCTGGTGGCGACTCTTGTTTAGCTATTTATTCACATTTATTTTGGACCTGCTTTAGATCAGGAGGGTAGCACATAATTTGCCCAAAACGGTGGATTCCCAATACACAACTAAGGTGGTAAAAGGATTTAATTGTTTCGTACCCAAGAGAGCAATCTGGAAACTCCTGTTGCTCCGCCATAGGACCTATTCAGCTCACGGGTTTTGTGTAACATTCATTTGTAGGCGTAATCATTCACAATTCCCAATACGTAAAATCTGCAAAATGTTTGGCATTTTGTATAACTCAAATTATCGATAATTATTGCCACAAGGAACAGTTTAATGCAGAGAGTGCCTCGATGAACCAGTGCTTGAACGAGTCTCCTGTGGTGCCTCAAATACCTTTTCCCCCTTCTAGAAAAGGAATCCGAGATACTAGGCCAAATCATTTTACACACCTCTGCATAATTCTATTCAATGTTTGGCGACAAAATTACAAATTACAAACATTTTGTCCTTAGTTCAATCCACCCTAAATGGTAATGTATTAGACACCCATTATTGGGATACTGGGCCTATAACAAATAATATTGGCCTTTATTTATGAGGCTTTACACCACCATTGCATCACTTTTTAGTGATGCTGCAGCAACGTGTCGTATTTACAAAGTGACACATTTAAACAGATGCGTCACTTTGTAAAGCTCTGCGCTACAATATATCGGCATCAGGTATAATGTATGCAGGGTGGGGGGTTCCCCTGTAAAAAAAGATCACAGAAGTGATTCACTGTGCCACTTCTACAAGTTCACTGCGTCAGAACCTTACGCCTGCTTCACAGCAGGTGTAAGGACTGACGCAGACCCTTTTACATGACACATTGCTGGAATTGAGTCTGTTTTGCGAAACACTCCAGCAATGTGTTATTATTACGCCACCAGAGACGTCAGGATTCCTAACGTATCTGGCCAATCCTTGCAACATGGAGCACCGAACTGTAAATACGGAACATCCATGGTGCCGCATGTAGGGCGCCCTGAAAAGTGTTGCATCGCTGTTTCCAACCAGCAATGTGTCACTTTTCCTAAATTTGGCCCTATTTGTTTAATTACGCCTACCTTCTTGCTGTGTGTTGGGCTGGGCAGCAGTTCTTGGACCCTTCTGTGGACTTCTGTTAACAGCGCTGCAGCTCGGCTTTGCGCTCAGGACCGTGGGCTCAGGCGGCAGGACTGTGCTGAGGATTGTGTGGGAGACTTGGACTGTGGCAGTTGCTTCAGTGGTGGTGCGCGGCAGGGACTCTGTCTCCCAGGAGTCCCTGCACACCCAGGAACATCGCGGTCGCGCCCCCTGATAGCCACGCCCCCAGCCTGTCCAGGTGGATAAAGTTAGGCTCTCCCTGCGAGCCTGTGGGACACCTACCTTCCTGCTGTGTGTCGGGCTGGGCAGCAGTTCTTGGACCTTTCTGTGGACTTCTGTTAACAGCGCTGCATGTCCACTCGCTCTGGGAAACCGCTCAGAGCTGCAGGAGAAAGGGTCGGGGAGAATCCAATGATAGGCACTATGGATAGGTTTATAACTAGAGTAGCGGCAGTCATACAGAAGGAGATTGCGATGACGGAACGTCGCCTCTCCGGGGACCTTTTACCAGCCAGACGATCCTCTCTTGGCCCTGCGGCTAAAGCCTTGTCACCTCTCATAGTTAGGGCTCTATCCCCTCCTATTGTAGAAGTGCCTGAGCATCCCCGGCTATCCGAAATAGGCGGAAGTATTGACAGGTTAGAGAATTTAGTAGTACAGCTAACACCAGGTGTTGCTAGTGACGAGACTGAGGGAGGGTGTGTCTCACCTTTATCTTCTCCTGTTATTAGTCAAAACTCCCCGTTGCCAGACCCTGTTCCTCCTGTGGGCACCTCAGTGCCTTGCGTGTTCCAGGGTGCTTCGAAACGTGCCAAGAGGAAAAGAGTTGTGAGCACACGCAAAGGTAGTCACCCTACACTGTACAAGCGCTTCAGGAAACAAGGGTCAAGGGCCACGGGTGAAAAAACAGGAAATGGTCAGAGTACGGAGAACTTGGATGGGTCGGGAGAGCCCCTGTCCCAGGAAAGGGGTCTTGATACTAATGACAAGCTATCCCCAATTCAAGTCCCAGTTTGCCTGGACCAATTTATCAACGCGCTCAATCGCACTTTGATACCGCTCATAGACCAAATCAAGAGGGTGGAGGCCAGAGTAAATAGTCTTGTCTAGTAAAAGCTGCTCCCTGTCATCCAGACAGAGATGGCCCATCTTGACAATACATATTCCCCATAAACTCAGTTGTGCTGACCAAGGGCTGCTTTGCTGCCCAAAGCCTGTTGTTGCTGCACCAGGAATCTTCTGTCTGGGAATAATATACAAAGACAATCTGCCAGCTACACCTAGGCATGTGACCCAGGATACAGGTTGCAGGCACCAAGTGGTTTAGACACAAAAATCCCAAATTTCTAAAAGTGAAATTTTCAATATTGTGACACAAACTCCAATGTTGCCATTCAAGAGGGTTTTTAATTGTAATTCTTTTGAGACCAAACTCAACTTTTCCACCTGTCCTATCTGAAAGTGAATTCCTATTAAATACAAGAAGATAACCCAATGGTATCCTATGAGAGAGGGAGACCTTGCAGTAGTGAAAACAAATTTAAGTTTTTCACTGTTTTCTCATGTAAAACTTTCAGAATTTTCTAGATACACTGCACCCTGCCCTGTGGGCTGTTTAGGGCTCACCCTAAGGGTGACTTATACGCCGCTGGAAACACTGGATTAGCAAAACGCAGTAATCCGGAGAGTTCTACACCTGGACACACCAATGGACCACTATGACTTCTTCTCCTTCAGTGATAAACATGAGCACTCACCACACACCCTGCAGAAGCTGCGGAAAGATGTCAGGGAAGTGCCACAGGCCCCGGCAGACCTCTTCCAGCCCACTCGCCCCCAGGAAGCCATCAAGCTGGAGTCCTTGGCCCAAAACAAAAATGTTGTTTGAATACGAGTCTCAAAATATTCAATTTTCTGTTGTGGACCCTGCACTAGCAACTGACCTGACTGGCTATAGGAAACCAGGAGATGAGTTGACAAGCCAGTATGTTCGAAAGGCCAGATCCAGGGTAGGGTCAGTCATCGATATCTCTCCCTGATGCACAAGAATCTTCTGAAATAGTTGCCAGAGGAGTGAATATGCGTTAAGGTATTAGTTACTTCCAACCTTGATTTATGTAGTGATCCCCTGTTTCTTTATTCATTAATTAATTGATAAATGTATCGACAAGTCACTCTAGCGCCTATCGCTATCTACTACCCGGAGTAGCAGCATTCCCTTGGATAGCCAGCAGGGCATCTTACTGGCTCCTGCAAGAAAATCTATGAACTTTCCAACCTTACTACTGCTGGGGTGCCAGGGGCCTGCCTTGACAATGATACGAGTCGACAGTGACCTGAGTTGATAGTGACCAGAGATGACAGTGGCAGGAATTGAAGGTGGTCTTTACTGAGAGTGTTCTGAGAGAACAGCGTCCTGAACTGCACTGTAACCCTGGCAAAGAATGAGTGTGTGGATGTGAAGATGGTGTGTAACAAGAATAAAAACGTTAAATACTAGCCTTGTCTCCACCAAACATTTAGCAAATTAAAATCCTTCATATCTAAAAAAAAAAAAAAAAAAAAAAGGAAGAGTTGGGCCTGGCAAAAGCTTTATTTGGATAGGTCGAAATGGCAGTCTCAAACTGCACAAAGGCTGCAATGGCAGTCCTAAGCCATGTTTAAAGGGCTATTTAGGTGGGTGGCACAATCAGTTTTGCAGACCCACTAGCAGCATTTAGTTTACAGCCCCTGCATACATATAGAGCCACTTTACTAGGGGCCTACAAATAAATTAAATGTGCCACTGCATATAAGGTCAAAGAAAACCCAAGGTATTGGGTTTGAAGACCTAGTCCAAAAGAGGTGGCTCCTAACCCGTGTGGTCAGAAAAAAGCCTGGAAGAAAGAATTTTTTTATCTTTCTTGAGTCCCTTCACTCACCACAGTTTCCATTGTGTCAATTGCATATAAGCCAATTCCACCATGTTTAAAGGTCAGGAACACAAGGACTTTAGGAGATGATCTATAGAGAGGGCCAATTCCAACACCATTGTATTAAATAATCCAAGACTCTCTTGGAAAATAGATTTTTGTTATGTTCAACTAACTTAAAGGGATTCAGATGAGCAGGTCCAGTGCACACCATCAGGTACAGGACATCAACATGTGCAAACCTTCACTATGTTTTGCATGCTCTATGTACCATCATTGTATATGCTTTGCTAATGCTTTGCTAATAGAAAGGCCACGCAGCCTATCTACAATAAAAACAAGCTCAGCCAGCCAGTGGCTAGAAGAAAACCGCACCCCCCCATAAAGAAACAAAGACAGGAAAATATGACAGGTCAGTGCTAGAAAAGAATGCCAATTTGTAACTAAATGGAAGGATAACAGCTCTCACTAATGTCACCTTGGAAGTGGAAACTGGCCTCATGTGCTCTTCTACTACTGTTTAAGAACTAAACACCAGGCTTTAACAAAGCCACTACAAAGCATTGGGAGACATTCAGGCTATACTCCTTAAAAGAAGGAACAGAAAGTAAAAAAAAACTGAAAATGGATGAATTAAGAGTGATGAATGATTATAAAAGCATGTAAGCCAATTAGCATGAACAGAGAAGAACACTGATACTCATTCATAGAATAGAGGCTCTGTATTAGCACTGAGCCATCATAGTGGTATTAGCATGCAAGCCGCAGCCTCGACATTTGTATGGACCTACATATGGGAATTCAACCCTTTCCAATCTCTCAAAACAATGAGACGCGAGTCAAACACCGGATGATAGGGCTTCCGAGCTCATAAATTACCATTAAATGGAGATATTTTCTTTCAATGTCTTTTCTCTGCAAAGGACACACCGTAAAACAGCATGTTGAAAGAATATGAACGGAGGACATTAAAAGCAAATGCACCTATGAGAGGCTTCTTGGACAAGGCAATGCACTGATCTTTTATCCAGCGTTCATTGTAAAATGAAAACCGCAAATTGCCATTCATCATCTCTGGCAGTGGAAAAGGCTCTAAGAGATCATTTGGATCGCCCTCTGCTCTCCCTCGCATATGAATTGTTTATATTTTACCTATCACTTGTAAAACCCCTCCATTTTCTCCTCAGAAATAAAGGTGACCCTTCCATGCACGCGGAGAGCTGGTGGCGACTCTTGTTTAGCTATTTATTCACATTTATTTTGGACCTGCTTTAGATCAGGAGGGTAGCACATAATTTGCCCAAAACGGTGGATTCCCAATACACAACTAAGGTGGTAAAATGATTTAATTGTTTCGTACCCAAGAGAGCAATCTGGAAACTCCTGTTGCTCCGCCATAGGACCTATTCAGCTCACGGGTTTTGTGTAACATTCATTTGTAGGCGTAATCATTCACAATTCCCAATACGTAAAATCTGCAAAATGTTTGGCATTTTGTATAACTCAAATTATCGATAATTATTGCCACAAGGAACAGTTTAATGCAGAGAGTGCCTCGATGAACCAGTGCTTGAACGAGTCTCCTGTGGTGCCTCAAATACCTTTTCCCCCTTCTAGAAAAGGAATCCGAGATACTAGGCCAAATCATTTTACACACCTCTGCATAATTCTATTCAATGTTTGGCGACAAAATTACAAATTACAAACATTTTGTCCTTAGTTCAATCCACCCTAAATGGTAATGTATTAGACACCCATTATTGGGATACTGGGCCTATAACAAATAATATTGGCCTTTATTTATGAGGCTTTACACCACCATTGCATCACTTTTTAGTGATGCTGCAGCAACGTGTCGTATTTACAAAGTGACACATTTAAACAGATGCGTCACTTTGTAAAGCTCTGCGCTACAATATATCGGCATCAGGTATAATGTATGCAGGGTGGGGGGTTCCCCTGTAAAAAAAGATCACAGAAGTGATTCACTGTGCCACTTCTACAAGTTCACTGCGTCAGAACCTTACGCCTGCTTCACAGCAGGTGTAAGGACTGACGCAGACCCTTTTACATGACACATTGCTGGAATTGAGTCTGTTTTGCGAAACACTCCAGCAATGTGTTATTATTACGCCACCAGAGACGTCAGGATTCCTAACGTATCTGGCCAATCCTTGCAACATGGAGCACCGAACTGTAAATACGGAACATCCATGGTGCCGCATGTAGGGCGCCCTGAAAAGTGTTGCATCGCTGTTTCCAACCAGCAATGTGTCACTTTTCCTAAATTTGGCCCTATTTGTTTAATTACGCCTACCTTCTTGCTGTGTGTTGGGCTGGGCAGCAGTTCTTGGACCCTTCTGTGGACTTCTGTTAACAGCGCTGCAGCTCGGCTTTGCGCTCAGGACCGTGGGCTCAGGCGGCAGGACTGTGCTGAGGATTGTGTGGGAGACTTGGACTGTGGCAGTTGCTTCAGTGGTGGTGCGCGGCAGGGACTCTGTCTCCCAGGAGTCCCTGCACACCCAGGAACATCGCGGTCGCGCCCCCTGATAGCCACGCCCCCAGCCTGTCCAGGTGGATAAAGTTAGGCTCTCCCTGCGAGCCTGTGGGACACCTACCTTCCTGCTGTGTGTCGGGCTGGGCAGCAGTTCTTGGACCTTTCTGTGGACTTCTGTTAACAGCGCTGCATGTCCACTCGCTCTGGGAAACCGCTCAGAGCTGCAGGAGAAAGGGTCGGGGAGAATCCAATGATAGGCACTATGGATAGGTTTATAACTAGAGTAGCGGCAGTCATACAGAAGGAGATTGCGATGACGGAACGTCGCCTCTCCGGGGACCTTTTACCAGCCAGACGATCCTCTCTTGGCCCTGCGGCTAAAGCCTTGTCACCTCTCATAGTTAGGGCTCTATCCCCTCCTATTGTAGAAGTGCCTGAGCATCCCCGGCTATCCGAAATAGGCGGAAGTATTGACAGGTTAGAGAATTTAGTAGTACAGCTAACACCAGGTGTTGCTAGTGACGAGACTGAGGGAGGGTGTGTCTCACCTTTATCTTCTCCTGTTATTAGTCAAAACTCCCCGTTGCCAGACCCTGTTCCTCCTGTGGGCACCTCAGTGCCTTGCGTGTTCCAGGGTGCTTCGAAACGTGCCAAGAGGAAAAGAGTTGTGAGCACACGCAAAGGTAGTCACCCTACACTGTACAAGCGCTTCAGGAAACAAGGGTCAAGGGCCACGGGTGAAAAAACAGGAAATGGTCAGAGTACGGAGAACTTGGATGGGTCGGGAGAGCCCCTGTCCCAGGAAAGGGGTCTTGATACTAATGACAAGCTATCCCCAATTCAAGTCCCAGTTTGCCTGGACCAATTTATCAACGCGCTCAATCGCACTTTGATACCGCTCATAGACCAAATCAAGAGGGTGGAGGCCAGAGTAAATAGTCTTGAGCAGTCGACTCTTGACAACTTTTTTTCACTCAAAACTCTGATCAAACAACAGACTAGAAATAGTCAGGACCCCACATGTGGCAAGTTGGGAAAAGGAGCAGCTGTTGCAGCTGCTCCGCTACAGGATCCAGTCACGCTAAAGACGGTGTCTTCATTAGCACCAAGTGTGGCACCAACTTCAACCAATATTGCCCCACCTAAGTCCAAACCAGGTCCTGCCCCGCAATCTAATCCACCGCAAGGGAACTCCACTAACGTCCTCAAAGCCCACAAGATAGCAACGCAACTAAAGGCTCCAGTGGGTGGGCAAAATCCTAATTCCAAACTTAAGCAAGTACCCTTAAATAGTGCTAAGACCAAGGGAGATGGGGCAGCTCTGCTGGTTAACACTGTCAAAACCCACTCGGCAGTACATGCTCCAGCAGCACCCGCCTTGAAGAAATTTCCCCGTATTCCTTGCACTGACCTTCCCCCGGATTGCCACCCCTATGTAGTTGTACTGGTTAAGGTCCCACCCCTGAAAGATAACCAACCAGAGACCCACCAGACCTTAAAAAATAAATGCCTCCACTGGATAAAAACAAATAGACCACTCCCTGCGGGCGTGGATGGATTAATCCTCGGTGTCCGCAGGGTGAGCTGGGTTGGCAAGAGCAAGAAACAGCTAGAGGGGGGCTGCGTCATTATTAACTTCCAGGATAATAGAGTGGCCATATTGATATGCAGTCAAGACCAAACGGTGGGGGGCACTGGAGTTAGTGCAGTGGACCTGACTTATTTCTACCCGCGGCATGTAAATTATGCCATCCTTAGGCCTGTGTTGGGGGAAACAAGCAAGGGTGCTATTAGTGGAATGTATAGTATGTTTGAGCCCTTTCCCTATCCACAGACTAGGTGGCTCGGCCAAAACTGTGGCCCTATGAGCCACTGACTTGAGGTAACGGGAGGCCTAGATAGGGGGGAAATGAGTGAGTCCCTATACGATTAATTACATTTATAATAAAACAAATGGTAGTGCTCACAATGCATATACATTTTGGAGGTGCACTTCTTATATCAACGTTTGTGGCAGACATTTTCACAGTTGTGATTGGCATTAGTGGATTTTCATCCAGAATTTTCCTCCTCATGGTGTGTCTTCCCATGTGGGATGCAGCCACTTTGGTGGAAAAAATATCTCTGTCAATCTGACAGAGAATACTCTAGATATGACATATTTTCAGTGTCATTTGGCCAAATTAAAAATCAAGCTAATAGTATTGTGCGTTGCATCATACTGTGGGATATTATAATGTTACTATTTTTTCGCAAGGTCATACCATTGAGGTTGTTGTAGTGAACATGAAAATACACGGATGATAGATCAAGAAAATCACTGCCTTACATAGTCATTCATCATCTTTTCTATATACAACATGAGGAAATCTACAGGCCTTCACCTTCTTCAAAGACTGTTGCATCAGCATACGAAAATACCAGCTCAGAATAAAACAATTGCATTTAACAGTACAGCACTGCTCATTGCAACAACATAACCCAATACATGAATAAACACAACACAAATACAGAATATTCAAACTCATTAATATAATGATGCAATACACCTCCACAAAGTACACTAACAAAGGGAAATAAAAACACACCAACACAACATACGACATCCACACAAACAGAATCTAATGGTTCAATAGTACAAAACAATGCAGTGCAACACAGCAATGTAATGGAACAAAACAACAAATGAACACGACACTACAACACAACAATGAGATTTAGACAACATATTAAATTGCTACACAAAACTGAGCACAATACAGTACACCAATTAAACAGCAACATGTATTTTCAAAACACATTACATAGACGAATCAACACACAAAACACCAACAAAATAAAAATAAAACATTAAGAACAGCACACCAGTACACTAACAAAGAATATAACCCACAACACAATACATCACTATGATACTAAAACATGCCACATTGTTATTGAGGTGCCTGGATGATTTTTGTTATAACTTTTTTGTGGCTATATTGTTTTTGTGATCTGTAGTGTTGTTTTGGGAATGCGTTTCAACTTCCTATGTTGATATGTTAATCGGTGGTGTTTCAGTCCGTTTTATTGTTGAATTGTTGAGAATTTGTTGCATTATTATTGTTTGTCGAATGTTTATTGGATTGCATTTTATCTTGTCTTATCTCTTGTGTTATCGAGTTGCTTTATTGTCATATTGGCATAACCTATACTTGTTTTGCTATGGTGCTTCCTTTACAGAACTTGGGGACTGATTACGAAGTTGGTGGGACCATCACCATCAGGCCTTCAGTTTTGGTCCTAATGCCATCGGACCCTGCAAGACTGACTGCAGCATTACAATGGAGAAGGGGTGGTTTGCGGGTGGAGAGATCTCCTGCCACGCATCCGGACCATCGGAGGGACTGCAATCCCTACAATAGTGGCAGTTCATGGTCAGGCACCACCTTAGGGAATACAATGTCCCTTTCCGCCTGTGGTTCCCTGAAGTTAACCGCCATGAAAAGGCAAGCTGTAAGTGACTTTGGGGGCTAAAGCAGGCCTCCCTTCCCCCCTGGCCCCCCATTATGGGACCTGGGGGGCCACCTATGGCAATGTAAAATTGATATTCCCTTTGATATTAGAATCACTCACATATTTTTCTCCAATCAATACCACATTCATTAATACTTCATATATACACCCTAATGCCCCATAATGAATCCTTGTAGTGCCACAAATACTCAAATAGTGGAAGAAAAGTAGTATGTTTAATAAAAATAATTTACAATATTACTCTACCACAGTTTAAAAAATCATTGTATACATAAAAATAATTTCATAAATATAGAGCATTAACAGAATAGTCACATTTTCTCACAAGGGTCTAAAGACCCATACGGTCTAATTACAAAATCAACCTGTATTTTATAAAAGTACAAAAAAATATGTACCACGAAGCCGTGTGGCGGGGGAACAAAGTTTAAAAAAGAGAGACAATAAAACAGGCAAAACATATATAAAAATACACTTATTTGTAATTCGCAAACTAATCCACATGTGTAATCCAAACGGAAATCTGATAAATGAAGCTATTTTGTAAATTATGCCAGAGTGCTCAATGGATTTAGTCTGTCCAATGCATTGACGCATTTGGGTGGTATTGTACGAATAGTGACCACCTTTTTCAAGACCAAATTTGTGTCCCTCTTTAAAACTGTTGTCTGAGCAAACTATGCATAAATACACTAATATTGCTAACTGCATCATTATATGTTACCAGGAAATCACGTATTATGTTAATATTATTTTTCGGTTAAAATATTTGGATACGTCTTATCCCCCCTCCCTTTAAATTGTATAATGTGGCACCACAACTAAAATCACTGGATGGCCCAAACATGTTTTCTTAGGTCCCAACCCCAAAATCATTCATCCACAAGGGTGAACCTCAAACAGACCTCCCCTCTTCATGTCTCTATGTGAGCAACCTTGTTGTTCCATACAGTCATACCATATTTACAAACATTCATCCTGAGACCAGTCCATATTAAGCATATAAAACATTTAAGGGTCCCATATATGTCACACCGAGTGGACCAGTCACTCCCATTCGTCCCACACTTGGATAATAAGGATGGCTTTCATTAACCCGTATGCACACACATTCATAATCGTACAATACTCATCTCAATCTATATCCTCACTCATCAATTGGACTCTTTGATTCGTCCTAATCAAGTGTGGAATAATGTCCTTCATAGTCAGTCAATCATTAGCCAGGCTCTGTTGCTCCTTCCCCAGTATAGAAAGGACCTATTTTCTACTTTCTTTTTTTGACAAATAAGAAAAATTACTATTCAACACCCTCTAGTGATTCTTATTCATTAGCTATAAACTAAAGTTTTCAAATTGTATTGTATATTATTTAATTTATTTGAACTACAAAAAACTTTGTAAGTCTTGGTCTTTCTACAATAATTGAAGCCATCTATTCGTTTTTTTAATATTAGTTCATTTAATATAACACTCATTATTGAGAAAAACACAACCCTACCACGTACTCTTGGTAGTTGGTCCTGGTGGGTACACTTCACAGTGTAGTGGACCAAAGTTATGTCCCTGACATGTCGTTCATGGAGACCAACATCTGTCAGCCTCTGTGGAACAGAATTTTCTAAATACCAAAAATGGCAAAATATCAAGAAATGCCATTCATAGGGCTAACTTTAATCTAGGATGTAAGAAAGACCCCAAACCTAACTCTCCATACCAGGCCGGCACCCCATCCGCCCCTCTTATCTCAAATGCTGTGGTTTAGTTTGGCAACCGTATGGCTTTCCTTCACATTTTCAATTTGAATTGCGGGCACCGAGTGTTGGCTTCGTTGTTCGTCTTCCTGGGACTGATTATTTCCTGTTAATGTCATGTGGCACCTGACGGGTCGCACCAATCTATTTTGGTTCTAATGGGGCCACATTTAAATGGGTTACAATATTGGTTTCTTAAATCATCTTCTGTAAGTAAATAACACACCTTTAATATTTGCACCCAAGTACTCTAGTTTAAAATTTACAGGGGTGACAAGTTAATATTATTTTTCATTGATCTTTTCATTGTATTTGTGTAACTTGAGTAAACTTAGCTAACTCTTTCTTTTGAATATCACATGACAAACAGATGACCTCATGGTGCTTGCCACATAGTGCAGGAATGTTTAAAAACATACCTCATAGCATTGAGGCTTGTGCTGCAGCCCTTTTCTGGGCCGCAGCACAATCCTCAATGCTACGAGTGATGTTTCCGACCGACTCCATGGCCGTCGAATCGTAATCTGTATGGCGGGACCACCGACTCCCTGTCAGTTGGTTCAGTTCCAGACAGAATGGAGGTCAGACGCTCGTCCGACCACCATCATAATCGGGCCCTTAAAGCTTGTTGCTAATATCCAGCTAAAATAAGCACATTACATTAGCATTTCAGTGAAAAGGAAATATTTACCATTGCCAGCTTTGGTAACATATCCCCTCTTCAGGACAGAACAGGGCCTAAAACCATTTTATGAACCCTGCCTTAAAACTGCACCTTCAAAGTTCACAATATGTTACCCAGGCTCCCATTGTTTACCCATTGTAATGCAATATCTTACTGAGATAGCTGACAATATACATCCCAGAAGGTCTGTATCTGCTAAAATCTGTTAAGTATCTGAGAAATATGTACTTGGGCCCATATTTCGGAAGAATTTGCATCAGGTTTGTGTTGCTATTTAAAGCAGACCCATCACAAAGTCTACTGGTGGGATTTACTTCCAACACAAATTGTGAATTGCACAATATTGTAACCCAAAGTAATCCAATGCTGCACAATGCACTACCTTGCATTACTTTGTGTCAATGAGGCATTCCATGAGTGATGCATTTGCATTCCCATGCAACCACCCATAGGGTTTGATGCAATTCCCTATCTACAAAGGTTTTCTTCCTTTAAAGTGTGCTGCATACTGCAGTACACAGACAATGAGGGTACTAACTGGTTTGAAGCATAACTTTGTACACCTTCCTGCACAAAAACTATGCCAAACAGAATGCAAACATATTTCACTATGGTGCATGAAAGCCAAACGTACACCAGACTAGTGAGAGAGCAAAACAGTGCCAGATCTCAGTAACTATGGCACTGTTCTGCTCTTTCCTGTTCTTGCAGAGCAGCACAGCAACTTTACTTGCCGTTGCGCATTGATGATTTATTTGTAAATCTGGACCTGGGTGAGCTTTCAATGTTAATATTGCTGTCACTCTTGCTGATCACATATTCCTTGGGGACAAAAAAAACATAAATCTGTTAGGTGTTACATTTGTTGCAAGCCACTACAGCTAGTAGCCTGTTCAAAACAGAAAATCAATTACCATTAGAGATTAGAATAATTAGAGATTGCAATTGAAGACAGATGACACAACACCGCTGAGTGAGATGAGTACACCATGAACATATTAAAACCTAAAAATGAGGTGCCTAGTGTAGAAATACCATTTTGAAAAGGCAATGAAGGTTCTGGTTGTGAGAACGCGGAATACTAATTGAGGTGATGTGAATTCTCAAAAAGTAATAACGTCACAAACCTGAACCACTTCCAAGATGGGTCTCAATAGTTTACAGCCGGTCTTAACCCTTGCTAGCTGTAGCACAGAGCAGTTTAAAAGTGAAAAACCCAACAAAAGTCTAATTCGAATTTATAAACATAGGAACATTTACTTCAACAAACAGACATCAAAATGACAATAATGGAAATCTGAGATATCCATTTTTTAAGTTTGAACTAAGTTTTAGCACCTAAAACTACAAAGTACTAACCACAGGTAGCTGGACACGGTAGACCAGATCGAAGTCACATGTTAAGACCGACAATGATGGAGCATGGGTCTGATACTGTTACCATTTTAAACCTGCTGGGAAGTTTTACCTTCTGACCTAGTGCCAAGATGTATTTTTTGCCAATAACCATAGTCACAATGGTAAAGGAGCATTGTTACCACCAAAATAGTGTCCCACCCACTCACCTGATTAAGATGCAGGAGGACCATAGGTTTTCCTATGGAGGTGAATAATCAGTAGTCAGAGAAACAGCTATATGTCCATCAACCAATAAGGATGGATGGACATATAGCAATTTTCTAGCTGACCATCACTGCCAAGCAAACTCTGGCAGTGAGAGAGTGTACAAATGGAATAATGCCCCCCTCACCATGGGAGGTGACTCTCTTTGCAACAGGGACGTCTTCTTTTATATTTTCAAATAGAAAATCCAGTTTTGAGAATTTCATTTTATAAATTTAATTAAAAAACGGAGCTCTGCATAGAACAACAAGGAGCATTGACCGGAACTACTGTGTGGTGGTTCCTGCCAATGCATTATAACTAATCGCCAACTTAGTGGTCATTTATAACTTTGGTGGGTTGGTCCTTCCCCCAGGGGGAAAAGTATGGAGAACAAAGTGTCATCAGTTTACATATGTATTGGTCCCTTAGTACTAAATTGGAAATCAAAAATCCTCATCTGATCAAGATAGCAGGCTGTGGCTGAAATGAGTTGCATAAAGCCGGATTGCTGTTGCACAAAGTGTCATTAAAGCTGTTGACTCTTGGTGGGAAAGCTCAGAGTGAGACAACTACATACTTAGACCCAAGGAAGGTCCCCCTCAGCCGAGATACTTTCCATGCCTTTGCCCTGTGAAGATTTCTATCTTTAGACTTTGTAACTTTTTGGAAGTTTGAATACCTCCAGAGGTGCAATGCTCCAAGCTGTACGTGAACAGGGCTCCATGAGGCCGGATATCTCTGCGAACTCCCACGGAAATGGATTTGCAGCTCTAGAAAAGCTTGGAGCATGAACAACCTGATTTTTTGTCCCAGGAGAAATGCATCTTCATTAGATTAACTTGCCAGATTTGCCCTGGTTTTCTTTGAGTTGGCAGGTACCTGCTTTGGCCTGCTCTGGTGTCTAAAACCCATTTTGGTACTTTTTAATGTTCATACTCGTCAGATGATTGTCCAGGCCACTTTCTTGGCAAGACTAACCTATTGTAACAAATTGTTCATTGGCTCCAATAAATATGTGATGTAAAGGCTTCAGAACACCCAGAGTGCCTCTGCCTGTACTCTGTTTGCACTCCCTGGGTATTGTTCGGTCACTGGTCTTCTTCACCATCTAGTTGGCTGCCCTAGAAGTTGAGAATCCACTTTAAAGCCTTCAGCTTCACCCATGAGATTCTCGCTGGCAATTGTCCAGCGATTCTGAGCAAGTTGTGCCTTCTATATGCCCTTACTTGTGCTGATCTTCATATGGCACAGGATCCCCAGGCCTGCAGAGCCGGAGGGTGTTCGTTCCGGGCAAGTGTGCCAGCCCTGTGGAACTCCCTACTCCTCTCTCCCAGAAGCATTCCTAATCACTTGAACACTTGGCTCTTCTCTAATTGTTAGTTTCCTCCATGTGCTTAATCCTCCTCTCTGTCTCAGCACTGGGATGCCCTATTGCCAGGACAGCAATGCACTCTACAAATATTTTAACATAGCATAACATAAGGAAAAATACTTTAAAACATTTTAAAGTCCCAGCTTTTAGAGTTAAAGAGAATGAATACATTCTGACACTCATACAAGGGCCACAGAACTTTATTGACACCACACGAGGAACCACTCCAGAGGAAGCCACTAGAAAGGTCCAGGGAAGGTCCAGTTCGAACTGGTCAACTGGGTCCTTAAGGAAGGTGCACTTCCTGTAGCCTTAGAGAAAATCAGTCAACTAACCTTTAGAATCAACATCTCTGTCCTAGGTACCGATCCTGCCCTAGGTTCAACAGCAGGTGCAGTCTTTCAGGGTCAGTCTTTCCCAGCTCCGGAAGCAATCCTGAAGAGGGTACTGGGTGCCACATTATGCCCAGTGCCAGCTTGTAGGTGAGGGAAACAACTGGTCACACCCTCATCAATGGGGTACATGGTCCCTCGGGTGACCTTACACTCTTTTGTAGCACTTCCTGTACACCGTGCCACAGTATGACTCGCTGCCTAAAACCTGCCTGGCCAAACCTTTCTTCTCCTGTGCAGAGCGTTCTGTGTCCACCCAGAGGTGTGGCTATGAAAATGAGCAAACGCTCGCTGCAGTCACCCAAAACAGATTCTGGGTGCAGCCGCCTTCGGCTGGGAATGGTACATGGTTAGTTAGTAGTACAATGAAGGGGCAGGCCTAGGTGAGCTTTACAGTTGCTTGGGACAGGGTAGGTATGAAGTGTAATTAAGTTCTTGGACACAGCCCAGATGGCGATCTAGTAATTAAAAAATGCATCTCCACATAATCACGCCCTTTTATCCACTGTCTGCCAGCAATACACATTGCACCACAGGAGAGGAACTAATATTCAGGTGATGCTGAACAGTGAAGAAATATGCAAAATAAACAGTTGACGGACGGAATGCTATACAATGCAAACATTCACCCCCAGTCACAAGGATCTGGGTTAAATCCATCATTCTTTTGTTCACTACACCAACCCAGTTTGGACATAGCCATTTGCAAATCAGTCGACACTGTTTCTTGTGGGAACAGTCCAGCCTGAACTGCCAAGCCATATCCTCCCTGGACCAGAAACAAGCATCCTGGACTGATTTCTGAGCATCACGCTCCTTCAGCCAGGCTAGCTTGAATCCTGTGATGTAGTGAGCACGGGACCCACATTAGGACATACCCTTCCCACTTAGGGCAACATATGCAAAAGAAACAGTTGATGGACGGAATGCTGGACAATGCAAAAATTCACCCCCAATCACAAGGATCTGGGTTAAATCCTTCATTCTTTTGCTCAACACACCACCCCAGTTTGGACCTAGCCATATGCAAATCAGTCTTGACCCTGATCCTTGTGAAAACAGTCCAGTCCGAACTTCCAAGTCAGGTCCTCCATGGACCGGAAACAAGTCCTGGGGCCGGTTACTGGACATCAACCTTCTTCAGCCAGGCTAGCTTGAATCCAGAGGTATAGTGAGCATGTGTCCAGAGATGGCCAGAACAACGGTGGATATACTCAACATTTCTTCAGAAGCTCACACGCTGGAACGAACTGCATTTACCATAATGCCCAGGGGCCAACTCGCTGGTAGGAGGAGCAGTGTGCGACCATATGGATTGTTGTTTAATAAGGCTCCCTTGAGCCGGTCGAGCTGACGAGCTCATGGTTACGCACCTGCACGCCGCGAGAGGTATCAAGACCTGAGAACACTTTTGGCAGCCTACGCAGCAGCCCCATACACACGCCTATTCCCTGCAGACGAGAGGTAATGACCTCGAAACACGTGTCCAGGGATGGCCAGCCCAACGGTGGATATACTTGACATTTTTTCAGAAGCGCACACGCTGGAACGAACTGCATTCATCATAATGCCCAGGGCCAACTCGCTGGTAGGAGGAGCAGTGTTCGACCATATGGATTGTTGTTTATTAAGGCTCCCTTGAGCCGGTCGAGCTGACGAGCTCATGGTTACGCACCTGTGCGCCGCGAGAGGTATCAAGACATGAGAACATTTTTGGCAGCCTACGCAGCAGCCCCATACACACGCCTATTCCCTGCTGATGAGAGGTAACGACCTCGAAACACATGTCCAGGGATGGCCAGCGCAACAGTGGATATACTCGACATTTTTTCAGAAGCGCACACGCTGGAACAAACTGCATTTATCATAATGCCCAGGGGCCAACTCGCTGGTAGGAGGATCAGTGTGCGACCATATGTATTGTTGTTTATTAAGGCTCCCTTGAGCCGGTCGAGCTGACGAGCTCATGGTTACGCACCTGCGCGCCGCGAGAGGTATCAAGACCTGAGAACACTTTTGGCAGCCTACGCAGCAGCCCCATACACATGCCTATTCCCTGCTGATGAGAGGTAATGACCTCGAAACACGTGTCCAGGGATGGCCAGCACAACGGTGGATATACTCTACATTTTTTCTGAAGTGCACACGCTGGAACTAACTGCATTTACCATAATGCCCAGGGGCCAACTCACTGGTAGGAGGAGCAGTGTTCGACCATATGGATTTCTGTTTAAGGCTCCCTTGAGCCGGTCGAGCTGACGAGCTCATGGTTACGCACCTGCGCGCCGCGATAGGTATCAAGACCTGAGAACACTTTTGGCTGCCTACGCAGCAGCCCCATACACTCGCCTATTCCCTACTGATGAGAGGTAACAACCTCGAAAAACGTGTCCAGAGATGGCCAACACAACAGTGGATATATTCGAAATCTTTTCAGAAGCGCACACACTGGAACGAACTGCATTTACCATAATGCCCAGGGGCCAACTCGGTGGTAGGAGGAGCAGTGTTCGACCATATGGATTGTTGTTTATTAAGGCTCCCTTGAGCCAGTCGAGCTGACGAGCTCATGGTTACGCACCTGCGCGCCGCGAGAGGTATCAATACCTGAGAACACTTTTGACGGCCTACGCAGCAGCCCCATACACACGCCTATTCCCCGCTGATGAGAGGTAACAACCTTGAAACACGTGTCCAGGGATGGCCAGCACAACGATGGATATACTCGACAGTTTTTTCAGAAGCGCACACGCTGGAACGAACTGCATTTACCATAATGCCCAGGGGCCAACTCGCTGGTAGGAAGAGCAGTGTGCGACCATATGGATTGTTGTTTATTAAGGCTCCCTTGAGCCGGTCGAGCTGATGAGCTCATGGTTACGCACCTGCCCGCCGCGAGAGATATCAAGACCTGAGAACACTTTTGGCAGCCTACGCAGCAGCCCCATACACACGCCTATTACCTGCTGATGAGAGGTAACGACCTCGAAACACGTGTCCAGGGATGGCCAGCACAACGGTGGATATACTCGACATTTTTTCAGAAGCGCATACGCTGGAACAAACTGCATGTACCATAATGCCCAGGGGCCAACTCGCTGGTAGGAGGAGCAGTGTGCGACCATATGGATTGTTGTTTATTAAGGGTCCCTTGAGCCGGTCGAGCTGACGAGCTCATGGTTTCGCACCTGCGCGCCGCGAGAGGTATCAAGACCTGAGAACACTTTTGGCAGCCTACGCAGCAGCCCCATACACACGCCTATTCCATGCTGATGAGAGGTAACGACCTGGAAACAA
The DNA here is from genome assembly GCF_964263255.1 of Lissotriton vulgaris. Lineage (NCBI taxonomy): Eukaryota > Metazoa > Chordata > Amphibia > Caudata > Salamandridae > Lissotriton > Lissotriton vulgaris. The sequence continues at coordinate 166,070 of NW_028248315.1, read as the reverse complement.
GTGTCGGGGGATAGCCAGCACAACAGTGGATATACTCGACATTTTTTCAGAAGCGCACATGCTGGAACTAACTGCATTTACCATAATGCCCAGGATGCCAACTCGCTGGTAGGAGGAGCAGTGTGCAACCATATGGATTGTTGTTTATTAAGGCTCCCTTGAGCCGGTCGAGCTGACGAGCTCATGGTTACGTACCTGCACGCCCCGATAGGTATCAAGATCTGAGAACACTTTTGGCAACCTATGCAGCAGCCCCATACACACGCCTATTCCCTACTGATGAGAGGTAACAACCTTGAAACACGTGTCCAGGGATGGCCAGCACAACTGTGGATATATTCGACATTTTTTCAGAAGCGCACACGCTGGACCGAACTGCATTTACCATAATGCCCAGGGGCCAACTCGCTGGTAGGAGGAGCAGTGTGCGACCATATAGATTGTTGTTTATTAAGGCTCCCTTGAGCTGGTCGAGCTGACGAGCTCATGATTACGCACCTGCGCGCCGCGAGAGGTATCAAGACCTGAGAACACTTTTAGCAGCCTACGCAGCGGCCCCATAAACACGCCTATTCCCTGCTGATGAGAGGTAACGACCTCGAAACATGTGTCCAGGGATGGCCATCACAACGGTGGATATACTCGACATTTTTTCAGAAGCGCACATGCTGGAACGAACTGCATTTACCATAATTCCCAAGTGCCAACTCGCTGGTAGGAGGAGCAGTGGGCGACCATATGGATTGTTGTTTATTAAGGCTACTTGAGACGGTCGAGCTGACGAGCTCATGGTTACGCACCTGTGCGCCGCGAGAGGTATCAATACCTGAGAACACTTTTGGCAGCCTACGCAGCAGCCCCATACACACACCTATTCCCTGCTGATGAGAGGTAACGAACTGTAAACACGTGTCGGGGGATAGCCAGCACAACGGTGGATATACTCGACATTTTTTCAGAAGCGCACATGCTGGAACAAACTGCATTTACCATAATTCCCAGGGGCCAACTCGCTGGTAGGAGGAGCAGTATTCGACCATATGGATTGTTGTTTATTAAGGCTCCCTTGAGCCGGTCGAGCTGACGAGCTCATGGTTACGCACCTGCGCGCCGCAAGAGGTATTAAGACCTGAAAACACTTTTGGCAGCCTAAGCAGCAGCCCCATACACACGCCTATTCCCTGCTGATGAGAGGTAACGACCTCGAAACACGTGTCCAGGGATGGCCAGCACAACGGTGGATATACTCGACATTTTTTCAGAAGCAAACACGCTGGAACAAACTGCATGTACCATAATGCCCAGGGCCAATTCGCTGGTAGGAGGAGCAGTGTGCGACCATATAGATTGTTGTTTATTAAGGCTCCCTTGAGCTGGTCGAGCGGACGAGCTCATGATTACGCACCTGCGCGCCACGAGAGGTATCAATACCTGAGAACACTTTTGGCAGCATACGCAGCAGCCCCATACACACGCCTATTCCCTGCTGATGAGAGGTAACGACCTAGAAACACGTGTCCAGGGATGGCCAGCACAACGGTGGATATACTCGACATTTTTTCAGAAGCGCACATGCAGGAACGAACTGCATTTACCATAATGCCCAAGGGCCAACTCGCTGGTAGGAGGAGCAGTGTGCGACCATATGGATTGTGGTTTAAGGCTCCCTTGAGCCGGTCGAGCTGACGAGCTCATGGTTACGCACCTGCGCGCCGCGAGAGGTATCAAGACCTGAGAACACTTTTGGCAGTCTACGCAGCAGCCCCATACACACCCCTATTCCCTACTGATGAGAGGAAACAACCTTGAAACACGTGTCCAGGGATGGCCAGCACAACAGTGGATATATTCAACATTTTTTCAGAAGCGCACACGCTGGAACAAACTGCATTTACCATAATGCCCAGGGGCCAACTCGGTGGTAGGAGGAGCAGTGTTCGACCATATGGATTATTGTTTATTAAGGCTCCCTTGAGCCGGTCGAGCTGACGAGCTCATGGTTACGCACCTGCGCGCCGCGAGAGGTATCAATACCTGAGAACACTTTTGGCAGCTACACAGCAGCCTCATACACACGCCTATTCCCTGCTGATGAGAGGTAAACGACCTGGAAACACGTGTCCAGGGATAGCCAGCACAACGGTGGATATACTCGACATTTTTTCAGAAGCGCACACACTGGAACGAACTGCATTTACCATAATGCCCAGGGGCCAACCCGCTGGTAGGAGGAGCAGTGTGCGACCATATGGATTGTTGTTTATTAAGGCTCCCTTGAGCCGGTCGAGCTGACGAGCTCATGGTTAAGCACCTGCGCGCCGCGAGAGGTATCAAGACCTGAGAACACTTTTGGCAGCCTACGCAGCAGCCCCATATACACGCCTATTCCATGCTGATGAGAGGTAACAACCTGGAAACAAGTGTCGGGGGATAGCCAGCGCAACCGTGGATATACTCGAAATTTTTTCAGAAACACACATGCTGGAACGAACTGCATTTACCATAATGCCCAGGGGCCAACTCGCTGGTAGGAGGAGCAGTGTGCAACCATATGGATTGTTGTTTATTAAGGCTCCCTTGAGCCGTCGAGCTGACGAGCTCATGGTTACGCAACTGCGCGCCGCGAGAGGTATCAAGATCTGAGAACACTTTTGGCAGCCTATGCAGCAGCCCCATACACACGCCTATTCCCTACTGATGAGAGGTAACGACCTTGAAACACGTGTCCAGGGATGGCCAGCACAACGGTGGATATATTCGACATTTTTTCAGTAGCGCACACGCTGGAACGAACTGCATTTACCATAATGCCCAGGGGCCAACTCGCTGGTAGGAAGAGCAGTGTGCGACCATATAGATTGTTGTTTATTAAGGCTCCCTTGAGCTGGTCGAGCTGACGAGCTCATGATTACGCACCTGCGCGCTGCGAGAGGTATCAAGACCTGAGAACACTTTTGGCAGCCTACACAGCGGCCCCATACACACGCCTATTCCCTGCTGATGAGAGGTAACGACCTCGAAACACGTGTCCAGGGATGGCCAGCACAACGGTGGATATACTCGACATTTTTTCAGAAGCGCACACGCTGGAACGAACTGCATTTACCATAATGCCCAGGGGCCAACTCGCTGGTAGGAGGAGCAGTGTGCGACCATATGGATTGTTGTTTAAGGCTCCCTTGAGCCGGTCGAGCTGACGAGCTCATGGTAATGCGCCTGCGCGCCAGGAGAGGTATCAAGACCTGAGAACACTTTTGGCAGCCTACGCAGCAGCCCCATACACACGCCTATTCCCTGCTGATGAGAGGTAACAACCTCGAAACACGTGTCCAGGGATGGCCAGCACAATGGTGGGTATACTCGACATTTTTTCAGAAGCGCACACGCTGGAACAAACTGCATGTACCATAATGCCCAGGGGCCAACTCGCTGGTAGGAGGAGCAGTGTGCGACCATATGGATTGTTGTTTATTAAGGCTCCCTTGAGCCGGTCAAGCTGACGAGCTCATGGTTACGCACCTGCGCGCCGCGAGAGGTATCAATACCTGAGAACACTTTTGGCAGCCTACGCAGCAGCCCCATACACACGCATATTCCCTGCTGATGAGAGGTAACGACCTCGAAACACGTGTCCAGGGATGGCCAGCACAACGGTGGATATACTCGACATTTTTTCAGAAGCGGACACGCTGGAACGAACTGCATTTACCATAATGCCCAGGGGCCAACTCGGTGGTAGGAAGAGCAGTGTTCGACCATATGGATTGTTTTTTATCAAGGCTCCCTTGAGCCGGTCGAGCTGACGAGCTTATGGTTACGCACCTGCGCGCCGCAAGAGGTATCAATACCTGAGAACACTTTTGGCAGCCTACGCAGCAGCCCCATACACATGCCTTTTCCCTGCTGATGAGAGGTAACGACCTGGAAACACGTGTCGGGGGATAGCCAGCACAACGGTGGATATACTCGACATTTTTTCAGAAGCGCACATGCTGGAACGAACTGCATTTACCATAATGCCCAGGGGCCAACTCGCTGGTAGGAGGAGCAGTGTGCGACCATATGGATTGTTGTTTATTAAGGCTCCCTTGAGCGGGTTGAGCTGATGAGCTCATGGTTACCTACCTGCGCTTCGCAAGAGGTATCAAGACCTGAGAACACTTTTGGCAGCCTACACAGCAGCCCCATACACATGCCTATTCCCTGCTGATGAGAGGTAACGACCTCGAAACACGTGTCCAGGGATGGCCAGCACAACGGTGGATATACTCGACATTTTTTCAGAAGCCCACATGCTGGAACGAACTGCATTTATTATAATGCCCTGGGGCCAACTCGCTGGTAGGAGGAGCAGTGTTCGACCATATGGATTGTTGTTTATTAAGGCTCCCTTGAGCCGGTCGAGCTGACGAGCTTATGGTTACGCACCTGCACGCCGCGAGAGGTATCAAGACCTGAGAACACTTTTGGCAGCCTACGCAGCAGCCCCATACACATGCCTATTCCCTGCTGATGAGAGGTAACGACCTGGAAACATGTGTCGGGGGATAGCCAGCACAACGGTGGATATTCTCGACATTTTTTCAGAAGCACACACGCTGGAACGAACTGCATTTACCATAATGCCCAGGGGCCAACTCGCTGGTAGGAGGAGCAGTGTGCGACCATACGGATTGTTATTTATTAAGGCTCCCTAGAGCCGGTCGAGCTGACGAGCCCATGGTTATTCACCTGCGCGCCCGGAGAGGTATCAAGACCTGAGAACACTTTTGGCAGCCTACACAGCAGCCCCTTACACACGCCTATTCCCTGCTGATGAGAGCTAACGACCTCGAAACACGTGTCCAGGGATGGCCAGCACAACGGTGGATGTACTCGACATTTTTTCAGAAGCGCACACGCTGGAACAAACTGCATGTACCATAATGCCCAGGGACCAACTCGCTGGTAGGAGGAGCAGTGTGCGACCATATGGATTGTTGTTTATTAAGGCTCCCTTGAGCCGGTCGAGCTGACGAGCTCATGGTTACGCACCTGCGCGCCGCAAGAGGTATCAATACCTGAGAACACTTTTGGCAGCCTACGCAGCAGCCACATACACACGCCTATTCCCTGCTGATGAGAGGTAACGACCTCGAAACACTTGTCCAGGGATGGCCAGCACAACGGTGCATATACTCGACATTTTTTCAGAAGCGGACACGCTGGAACGAACTGCATTTACCATAATGCCCAGGGGCCAACTAGCTGGTAGGAGGAGCAGAGTTCGACCATATGGATTGTTGTTTATCAAGGCTCCCTTGAGCCGGTCGAGCTGACGAGCTAATGGTTACGCACCTGCGCGCCGCAAGAGGTATCAATACCTGAGAACACTTTTGGCAGCCTACGCAGCAGCCCCATACACACGCCTTTTCCCTGCTGATTAGAGGTAACGACCTGGAAACACGTGTCGGGGGATAGCCAGCACAACGGTGGATATACTCGACATTTTTTCAGAAGCGCACATGCTGGAACGAACTGCATTTACCATAATGCCCAGGGGCCAACTCGCTGGTAGGAGGAGCAGTGTGCGACCATATGGATTGTTGTTTGTTAAGGCTCCCTTGAGCCGGTCGAGCTGACGAGCTAATGGTTACGCACCTGCGCGCCGCGAGAGGTATCAATACCTGAGAACACTTTTGGCAGCCTACGCAGCAGCCCCATACACACGCCTATTTCCTGCTGATGAGAGGTAACGACCTGGAAACACAAGTCGGGGGATAGCCAGCACAACAGTGGATATACTCGACATTTTTTCAGAAGCGGACATGCTGGAACGAACTGCATTTACCATAATGCCGAGGGGCCAACTCGCTGGTAGGAGGAGCAGAGTTCGACCATATGGATTGTTGTTTATCAAGGCTCCCTTGAGCCGGTCAAGCTGACGAGCTCATGGTTACGCACCTGCGTGCCGCAAGAGGTATCAATACCTGAGAACACTTTTGGCAGCCTACGCAGCAGCCCCATACACACGCCTTTTCCCTGCTGATGAGAGGTAACGACCTGGAAACACGTGTCGGGGGATAGCCAGCACAACGGTGGATATACTCGACATTTTTTCAGAAGCGCACATGCTGGAACGAACTGGATTTACCATAATGCCCAGGGGCCAACTCGCTGGTAGGAGGAGCAGTGTGCGACCATATGGATTGTTGTTTGTTAAGGCTCCCTTGAGCCGGTCGAGCTGACGAGCTCATGGTTGCGCACCTGCGCGCCGCGAGAGGTATCAATACCTGAGAACATTTTTGGCAGCCTACACAGCAGCCTCATACACATGCCTATTCCCTGCTGATGAGAGGTAAACGACCTGGAAACACGTGTCCAGGGATAGCCAGCACAACAGTGGATATACTCGACATTTTTTCAGAAGCGCACACACTGGAACGAACTGCATTTACCATAATGCCCAGGGGCCAACCCGCTGGTAGGAGGAGCAGTGTGCGACCATATGGATTGTTGTTTATTAAGGCTCCCTTGAGCCGGTCGAGGTGACGAGCTCATGGTTACGCACCTGCGCGCCAAGAGAGGTTTCAAGACCTGAGAACATTTTTGGCAGCCTGTGCAGCAGCCCCATACACACGCCTATTCCCTGCTGATGAGAGGTAACGACCTCGAAACACGTGTCCTGGGATGGCCAGCACAACGGTGGATATACTCGACATTTTTTCAGAAGCGCACACGCTGGAACAAACTGTATTTACCATAATGCCCAGGGGCCAACTCGCTGGTAGGAGGAGCAGTGTGCGACCATATAGATTGTTGTTTATTAAGGCTCCCTTGAGCCGGTCGAGCTGACGAGCTCATGGTTAAGCACCTGCACGCCGCGAGAGGTATCAAGACCTGAGAACACTTTTGACAGCCTATGCAGCAGCCCCATACACACGCCTATTCCCTGCTGATGAGAGGTAACGACCTCGAAACACGTGTCCAGGGATGGCAAGCACAATGGTGGAGATACTCTACATTTTTTTCAGAAGCGGACACGCTGGAACAAACTGCATTTACCATAATGCCCAGGGGCCAACTCGCTGGTAGGAGGAGCAGTGTTCGACCATATAGATTGTTGTTTATTAAGGCTCCCTTGAGCCGGTCGAGCTGACGAGCTCATGGTTATGCACCTGCGCGCCGCAAGAGGTATCAATACCTGAGAACACTTTTGACAGCCTACGCAGCAGCCCCATACAAACGCCTATTCCCTGCTGATGAGAGGTAACAACCTTGAAACACGTGTCGGGGGATAGCCAGCACAACGGTGGATATACTTGACATTTTTTCAGAAGCGCACATGCTGGAACGAACTGCATTTACCATAATGCCCAGGGGCCAACTCGCTGGTAGGAGGAGCAGTGTGCGACCATATGGATTGTTGTTTATTAAGGCTCCCTTGAGCCGGTCGAGCTGATGAGCTCATGGTTACGCTCCTGCGCGCCACGATAGGTATCAAGATCTGAGAACACTTTTGGCAGCCTATGCAGCAGCCCCATACACACGCCTATTCCCAACTGATGAGAGGTAACGACCTCGAAACACGTGTCCAGGGATGGCCAGCACAACAGTGGATATATTCGACATTTTTTCAGAAGCGCACACGCTGGAACGAACTGCATTTACCATAATGCCCAGGGGCCAACTCGCTGGTAGAAGGAGCAGTGTGCGACCATATAGATTGTTGTTTATTAAGGCTCCCTTGAGCTGGTCGAGCTGACGAGCTCATGATTACGCACCTGCGAGAGATATCAAGACCTGAGAACACTTTTGGCAGCCTACGCAGTGGCCCCATACACACGCCTATTCCCTGCTGATGAGAGGTAACGACCTCGAAACACGTGTCCAGGGATGGCCAGCACAATGGTGGATATACTCGACATTTTTTCAGAAGCGCACATGCTGGAACGAACTGCATTTAGCATAATGCCCAAGGGCCAACTCGCTGGTAGGAGGAGCAGTGTGCGACCATATGGATTGTTGTTTAAGGTTACCTTGAGCCGGTCGAGCTGACGAGCTCATGGTTACGCACCTGCGCGCCGCGAGAGGTATCAATACCTGAGAACACTTTTGGCAGCCTACGCAGCAGCCCCATACACACGCCTATTCCCTACTGATGAGAGGTAACGACCTCGAAACACGTGTCCAGGGATGGCCAGCACAATGGTGGATATACTCGACATTTTTTCAGAAGCCCACATGCTGGAACGAACTGCATTTATTATAATGCCCTGGGGCCAACTCGCTGGTAGGAGGAGCAGTGTTCGACCATATGGATTGTTGTTTATTAAGGCTCCCTTGAGCCGGTCGAGCTGACGAGCTCATGGTTACGCACCTGCACGCCGCGAGAGGTATCAAGACCTGAGAACACTTTTGGCAGCCTACGCAGCAGCCCCATACACATGCCTATTCCCTGCTGATGAGAGGTAACGACCTGGAAACATGTGTCGGGGGATAGCCAGCACAACGGTGGATATTCTCGACATTTTTTCAGAAGCGCACACGCTGGAACGAACTGCATTTACCATAATGCCCAGGGGCCAACTCGCTGGTAGGAGGAGCAGTGTGCGACCATACGGATTGTTATTTATTAAGGCTCCCTAGAGCCGGTCGAGCTGACGAGCCCATGGTTATTCACCTGCGCGCCCGGAGAGGTATCAAGACCTGAGAACACTTTTGGCAGCCTACACAGCAGCCCCTTACACACGCCTATTCCCTGCTGATGAGAGCTAACGACCTCGAAACACGTGTCCAGGGATGGCCAGCACAACGGTGGATGTACTCGACATTTTTTCAGAAGCGCACACGCTGGAACAAACTGCATGTACCATAATGCCCAGGGGCCAACTCGCTGGTAGGAGGAGCAGTGTGCGACCATATGGATTGTTGTTTATTAAGGCTCCCTTGAGCCGGTCGAGCTGACGAGCTCATGGTTACGCACCTGCGTGCCGCAAGAGGTATCAATACCTGAGAACACTTTTGGCAGCCTACGCAGCAGCCCCATACACACGCCTATTCCCTGCTGATGAGAGGTAACGACCTCGAAACACTTGTCCAGGGATGGCCAGCACAACGGTGGATATACTCGACATTTTTTCAGAAGCGGACACGCTGGAACGAACTGCATTTACCATAATGCCCAGGGGCCAACTCGCTGGTAGGAGGAGCAGAGTTCGACCATATGGATTGTTATTTATCCAGGCTCCCTTGAGCCGGTCGAGCTGACGAGCTCATGGTTACGCACCTGCACGCCGCAAGAGGTATCAATACCTGAGAACACTTTTGGCAGCCTACGCAGCAGCCCCATACACACGCCTTTTCCCTGCTGATGAGAGGTAACGACCTGGAAACACGTGTCGGGGGATAGCCAGCACAACGGTGGATATACTCGACATTTTTTCAGAAGCGCACATGCTGGAACGAACTGCATTTACCATAATGCCCAGGGGCCAACTCGCTGATAGGAGGAGCAGTGTGCGACCATATGGATTGTTGTTTGTTAAGGCTCCCTTGAGCCGTTTGAGCTGACGAGCTAATGGTTACGCACCTGCGCGCCGCGAGAGGTATCAATACCTGAGAACACTTTTGGCAGCCTACGCAGCAGCCCCATACACACGCCTATTCCCTGCTGATGAGAGGTAACGACCTCAAAACACATGTATAGAGATGGCCAGCACAACGGTGGATATACTCGACATTTTTTCAGAAGCGCACACGCTGGAACGAACTGCATTTACCATAATGCCCAGGGGCCAACTCGCTGGTAGGAGGAGCAGTGTGCGACCATATGTATTGTTATTTATTAAGGCTCCCTTGAGCCGGTTGAGCTGACGAGCTCATGGTTATGCACCTGCGCGCCCGGAGATGTATCAAGACCTGAGAACACTTTTGGCAGCCTAAGCAGCAGCCCCATTCACACGCCTATTCCCTGCTGATGAGAGGTAACGACCTGGAAACACGTGTCGGGGGATAGCCAGCACAACAGTGGATATACTCGACATTTTTTCAGAAGCGGACATGCTGGAACGAACTGCATTTACCATAATGCAGAGGGGCCAACTCGCTGGTAGGAGGAGCAGAGTTCGACCATATGGATTGTTGTTTATCAAGGCTCCCTTGAGCCGGTCGAGCTGACGAGCTCATGGTTACGCACCTGCGTGCCGCAAGAGGTATCAATACCTGAGAACACTTTTGGCAGCCTACGCAGCAGCCCCATACACACGCCTTTTCCCTGCTGATGAGAGGTAACGACCTGGAAACACGTGTCGGGGGATAGCCAGCACAACGGTGGATATACTCGACATTTTTTCAGAAGCGCACATGCTGGAACGAACTGCATTTACCATAATGCCCAGGGGCCAACTCGCTGGTAGGAGGAGCAGTGTGCGACCATATGGATTGTTGTTTGTTAAGGCTCCCTTGAGCCGGTCGAGCTGACGAGCTCATGGTTGCGCACCTGCGCGCCGCGAGAGGTATCAATACCTGAGAACATTTTTGGCAGCCTACACAGCAGCCTCATACACACGCCTATTCCCTGGTGATGAGAGGTAAACGACCTGGAAACACGTGTCCAGGGATAGCCAGCACAACGGTGGATATACTCGACATTTTTTCAGAAGCGCACACACTGGAACGAACTGCATTTACCATAATGCCCAGGGGCCAACCCGCTGGTAGGAGGAGCAGTGTGCGACCAAATGGATTGTTGTTTATTAAGGCTCCCTTGAGCCGGTCGAGGTGACGAGCTCATGGTTACGCACCTGCGCGCCAAGAGAGGTTTCAAGACCTGAGAACATTTTTGGCAGCCTGTGCAGCAGCCCATTACAAACGCCTATTCCCTGCTGATGAGAGGTAACAACCTCGAAACACGTGTCCAGGGATGGCCAGCACAACGGTGGATATACTCGACATTTTTTCAGAAGCGCACACACTGGAACGAACTGCATTTACCATAATGCCCAGGGGCCAACCCGCTGGTAGGAGGAGCAGTGTGCGACCAAATGGATTGTTGTTTATTAAGGCTCCCTTGAGCCGGTCGAGCTGACGAGCTCATGGTTAAGCACCTGCACGCCGCGAGAGGTATCAAGACCTGAGAACACTTTTGACAGCCTATGCAGCAGCCCCATACACACGCCTATTCCCTGCTGATGAGAGGTAACGACCTCGAAACACGTGTCCAGGGATGGCAAGCACAACGGTGGATATACTCGACATTTTTTTCAGAAGCGGACACGCTGGAACAAACTGCATTTACCATAATGCCCAGGGGCCAACTCGCTGGTAGGAGGAGCAGTGTTCGACCATATAGATTGTTGTTTATTAAGGCTCCCTTGAGCCGGTCGAGCTGACGAGCTCATGGTTATGCACCTGCGCGCCGCAAGAGGTATCAATACCTGAGAACACTTTTGGCAGCCTACGCAGCAGCCCCATACACACGCCTATTCCCTGCTGATGAGAGGTAACAACCTCGCAACACGTGTCGGGGGATAGCCAGCACAACGGTGGATATACTTGACATTTTTTCAGAAGCGCACATGCTGGAACGAACTGCATTTACCATAATGCCCAGGGGCCAACTCGCTGGTAGGAGGAGCAGTGTGCGACCATATGGATTGTTGTTTATTAAGGCTCCCTTGAGCCGGTCGAGCTGATGAGCTCATGGTTACGCTCCTGCGCGCCACGATAGGTATCAAGATCTGAGAACACTTTTGGCAGCCTATGCAGCAGCCCCATACACACGCCTATTCCCAACTGATGAGAGGTAACGACCTCGAAACACGTGTCCAGGGATGGCCAGCACAACAGTGGATATATTCGACATTTTTTCAGAAGCGCACACGCTGGAACGAACTGCATTTACCATAATGCCCAGGGGCCAACTCGCTGGTAGAAGGAGCAGTGTGCGACCATATAGATTGTTGTTTATTAAGGCTCCCTTGAGCTGGTCGAGCTGACGAGCTCATGATTATGCACCTGCGAGAGATATCAAGACCTGGGAACACTTTTGGCAGCCTACGCAGTGGCCCCATACACACGCCTATTCCCTGCTGATGAGAGGTAACGACCTCGAAACACGTGTCCAGGGATGGCCAGCACAATGGTGGATATACTCGACATTTTTTCAGAAGCGCACATGCTGGAACGAACTGCATTTAGCATAATGCCCAAGGGCCAACTCGCTGGTAGGAGGAGCAGTGTGCGACCATATGGATTGTTGTTTAAGGTTACCTTGAGCCGGTCGAGCTGACGAGCTCATGGTTACGCACCTGCGCGCCGCGAGAGGTATCAATACCTGAGAACACTTTTGGCAGCCTACGCAGCAGCCCCATACACACACCTATTCCCTGCTGATGAGAGGTAACAACCTCGAAACACGTGTCGGGGGATAGCCAGCACAACGGTGGATATACTTGACATTTTTTCAGAAGCGCACATGCTGGAACGAACTGCATTTACCATAATGCCCAGGGTCCAACTCGCTGGTAGGAGGAGCAGTGTGCGACCATATGGATTGTTGTTTTTTAAGGCTCCCTTGAGCCGGTCGAGCTGATGAGCTCATGGTTACGCTCCTGCGCGCCACGATAGGTATCAAGATCTGAGAACACTTTTGGCAGCCTATGCAGCAGCCCCATACACACGCCTATTCCCAACTGATGAGAGGTAACGACCTCGAAACACGTGTCCAGGGATGGCCAGCACAACAGTGGATATATTCGACATTTTTTCAGAAGCGCACACGCTGGAACGAACTGCATTTACCATAATGCCCAGGGGCCAACTCGCTGGTAGAAGGAGCAGTGTGCGACCATATAGATTGTTGTTTATTAAGGCTCCCTTGAGCTGGTCGAGCTGACGAGCTCATGATTACGCACCTGCGAGAGATATCAAGACCTGAGAACACTTTTGGCAGCCTACGCAGTGGCCCCATACACACGCCTATTCCCTGCTGATGAGAAGTAACGACCTCGAAACACGTGTCCAGGGATGGCCAGCACAATGGTGGATATACTCGACATTTTTTCAGAAGCGCACATGCTGGAACGAACTGCATTTAGCATAATGCCCAAGGGCCAACTCGCTGGTAGGAGGAGCAGTGTGCGACCATATGGATTGTTGTTTAAGGTTACCTTGAGCCGGTCGAGCTGACGAGCTCATGGTTACGCACCTGCGCGCCGCGAGAGGTATCAATACCTGAGAACACTTTTGGCAGCCTACGCAGCAGCCCCATACATACGCCTATTCCCTACTGATGAGAGGTAATGACCTCGAAACACGCGTCCAGGGATGGCCAGCACAATGGTGGATATATTCGACATTTTTTCAGAAGCGCACACGCTGGAACGAACTGCATTTACCATAATGCCCAGGGGCCAACTCGCTGGTAGGAGGAGCAGTGTTCGACCATATGGATTGTTGTTTATTAAGGCTCCCTTGAGCCGGTCGAGCTGACGAGCTCATGGTTACGCACCTGCACGCCGCGAGAGGTATCAATACCTGAGAACACTTTTGGCAGCCTACGCAGCAGCCCCATACACACGCCTATTCCCTGCTGATGAGAGGAAACGACCTGGAAACACGTGTCGGGGGATAGCCAGCACAAAGGTGGATATACTCGACATTTTTTCAGAATCGCACATGCTGGAACGAACTGCATTTACCATAATGCCCAGGGGCCAACTCGATGGTAGGAGGAGCAGTGTGCGACCATATGGATTGTTGTTTACTAAGGCTCCCTTGAGCCGGTAGAGCTGACGAGCTCATGGTTACGCACCTGCGAGAGATATCAAGACCTGAGAACACTTTTGGCAGCCTACGCAGTGGCCCCATACACACGCCTATTCCCTGCTGATGAGAGGTAACGACCTCGAAACACGTGTCCAGGGATGGCCAGCACAATGGTGGATATACTCGACATTTTTTCAGAAGCGCACATGCTGGAACGAACTGCATTTAGCATAATGCCCAAGGGCCAACTCGCTGGTAGGAGGAGCAGTGTGCGATCATATGGATTGTTGTTTAAGGTTACCTTGAGCCGGTCGAGCTGACGAGCTCATGGTTACGCACCTGCGCGCCGCGAGAGGTATCAATACCTGAGAACACTTTTGGCAGCCTACGCAGCAGCCCCATACACACGCCTATTCCCTACTGATGAGAGGTAATGACCTCGAAACACGCGTCCAGGGATGGCCAGCACAATGGTGGATATATTCGACATTTTTTCAGAAGCGCACACGCTGGAACGAACTGCATTTACCATAATGCCCCGGGGCCAACTCGCTGGTAGGAGGAGCAGTGTTCGACCATATGGATTGTTGTTTATTAAGGCTCCCTTGAGCCGGTCGAGCTGACGAGCTCATGGTTACGCACCTGCACGCCGCGAGAGGTATCAATACCTGAGAACACTTTTGGCAGCCTACGCAGCAGCCCCATACACACGCCTATTCCCTGCTGATGAGAGGTAACGACCTGGAAACACGTGTCGGGGGATAGCCAGCACAAAGGTGGATATACTCGACATTTTTTCAGAATCGCACATGCTGGAACGAACTGCATTTACCATAATGCCCAGGGGCCAACTCGATGGTAGGAGGAGCAGTGTGCGACCATATGGATTGTTGTTTACTAAGGCTCCCTTGAGCCGGTCGAGCTGACGAGCTCATGGTTACGCACCTGCCGCCGCAAGAGGTATCAATACCTGAGAACACTTTTGGCAGCCTACGCAGCAGCCCCATACACACGCCTATTCCCTACTGATGAGAGGTAATGACCTCGAAACACGCGTCCAGGGATGGCCAGCACAATGGTGGATATATTCGACATTTTTTCAGAAGCGCACACGCTGGAACGAACTGCATTTACCATAATGCCCAGGGGCCAACTCGCTGGTAGGAGGAGCAGTGTTCGACCATATGGATTGTTGTTTACTAAGGCTCCCTTGAGCCGGTCGAGCTGACGAGCTCATGGTTACGCACCTGCCGCCGCAAGAGGTATCAATACCTGAGAACACTTTTGGCAGCCTACGCAGCAGCCCCATACACACGCCTATTCCCTGCTGATGAGAGGTAACGACCTCGAAACACGTGTTGGGGGATAGCCAGCACAACGGTGGATATACTCAACATTTTTTCAGAAGCGCACACGCTGGAACAAACTGCATGTACCATAATGCCCAGGGGCCAACTCGCTGGTAGGAGGAGCAGTGTGCGACCATATGGATTGTTGTTTATTAAGGCTCCCTTGAGCCGGTCGAGCTGACGAGCTCATGGTTACGCACGTGCGCGCCGCGAGAGGTATCAAGACCTGAGAACACTTTTGGCAGCCTACACAGCAGCCCCATACACATGCCTATTCCCTGCTGATGAGAGGTAATGACCTCGAAACACGTGTCCAGGGATGGCCAGCACAACGGTGGATATACTCGACATTTTTTCAGAAGCGCACACGCTGGAACAAACTGCATTTACCATAATGCCCAGGGGCCAACTCGCTGGTAGGAGGAGCAGTGTGCGACCATATGGATTGTTGTTTATTATGGCTCCCTTGAGCCGGTCGAGCTGACGAGCTCATGGTTACGCACCTGCACACCGCGAGAGGTATCAAGACCTGAGAACACTTTTGGCAGCCTACGCAGCAGCCCCATACACACGCCTATTCCCTGCTGATGAGAGGTAACGACCTGGAAACATGTGTCGGGGGATAGCCAGCACAACGGTGGATATACTCGACATTTCTTCAGAAGCGCTCACGCTGGAACGAACTGCATTTACCATAATGCCTAGGGGTCAACTCGCTGGTAGGAGGAGCAGTGTGCGACCATATGGATTGTTATTTATTAAGGCTCCCTTGAGCCGGTCGAGCTGACGAGCTCATGGTAATGCACCTGCGCGCCAGGATAGGTATCAAGACCTGAGAACACTTTTGGCAGCCTACGCAGCAGCCCCATACACACACCTATTCCCTGCTGATGAGAGGTAACGACCTTGAAACACGTGTCCAGGGATGGCCAGCACAACGGTGGGTATACTCGACATTTTTTCAGAAGCGCACACGCTGGAACAAACTGCATGTACCATAATGCCCAGGGGCCAACTCGCTGGTAGGAGGAGCAGTGAGCGACCATATGGATTGTTGTTTATTAAGGCTCCCTTGAGCCGGTCAAGCTGACGAGCTCATGGTTACGCACCTGCGCGCCGCGAGAGGTATCAATACCTGAGAACACTTTTGGCAGCCTACGCAGCAGCCCCATACACACGCATATTCCCTGCTGATGAGAGGTAACGACCTCAAAACACATGTCCAGGGATGGCCAGCACAACGGTGGATATACTCGACATTTTTTCAGAAGCGGACACGCTGGAACGAACTGCATTTACCATAATGCCCAGGGGCCAACTCGCTGGTAGGAGGAGCAGTGTTCGACCATATGGATTGTTTTTTATCAAGGCTCCCTTGAGCCGGTCGAGCTGACGAGCTCATGTTTACTCACCTGCGCGCCGCAAGAGGTATCAATACCTGAGAACACTTTTGGCAGCCTACGCAGCAGCCCCATACACATGCCTTTTCCCTGCTGATGAGAGGTAACGACCTGGAAACACGTGTCGGGGGATAGCCAGCACAACGGTGGATATACTCGACATTTTTTCAGAAGCGCACATGCTGGAACGAACTGCATTTACCATAATGCCCAGGGGCCAACTCGCAGGTAGGAGGAGCAGTGTGCGACCATATGGATTGTTGTTTATTAAGGCTCCCTTGAGCGGGTCGAGCTGACGAGCTCATGGTTACCTACCTGCGCACCGCGAGAGGTATCAAGACCTGAGAACACTTTTGGCAGCCTACACAGCAGCCCCATACAGATGCCTATTCCCTGCTGATGAGAGGTAACGACCTCGAAATACGTGTCCAGGGATGGCCAGCACAACGGTGGATATACTCGACATTTTTTCAGAAGCGCACATGCTGGAACGAACTGCATTTATTATAATGCCCTGGGGCCAACTCGCTGGTAGGAGAAGCAGTGTTCGACCATATGGATTGTTGTTTATTAAGGCTCCCTTGAGCCGGTCGAGCTGACGAGCTCATGGTTACGCACCTGCGCGCCGCAAGAGGTATCAATACCTGAGAACACTTTTGGCAGCCTACGCAGCAGCCCCATACACACGCCTATTCCCTGCTGATGAGAGGTAACAACCTCGAAACACGTGTCGGGGGATAGCCAGCACAACAGTGGATATACTCGACATTTTTTCAGAAGCGCACATGCTGGAACGAACTGCATTTACCATAATGCCCAGGGGCCAACTCGCTGGTAGGAGGAGCAGTGTGCGACCATATGGATTGTTGTTTATTAAGGCTCCCTTGAGCCGGTCGAGCTGATGAGCTCATGGTTACGCTCCTGCGCGCCACGATAGGTATCAAGATCTGAGAACACTTGGCAGCCTATGCAGCAGCCCCATACACACGCCTATTCCCAACTGATGAGAGGTAACGACCTCGAAACACGTGTCCAGGGATGGCCAGCACAACAGTGGATATATTCGACATTTTTTCAGAAGCCCACACGCTGGAACAAACTGCATTTACCATAATGCCCAGGGGCCAACTCGCTGGTAGAAGGAGCAGTGTGCGACCATATAGATTGTTGTTTATTAAGGCTCCCTTGAGCTGGTCGAGCTGACGAGCTCATGATTACACACCTGCGAGAGATATCAAGACCTGAGAACACTTTTGTCAGCCTACGCAGTGGCCCCATACACACGCCTATTCCCTGCTGATGAGAGGTAACGACCTCGAAACACGTGTCCAGGGATGGCCAGCACAATGGTGGATATACTCGACATTTTTTCAGAAGCGCACATGCTGGAACGAACTGCATTTAGCATAATGCCCAAGGGCCAACTCGCTGGTAGGAGGAGCAGTGTGCGACCATATGGATTGTTGTTTAAGGTTACCTTGAGCCGGTCGAGCTGACGAGCTCATGGTTACGCACCTGCGCGCCGCGAGAGGTATCAATACCTGAGAACACTTTTGGCAGCCTACGCAGCATCCGCATACACACGCCTATTCCCTACTGATGAGAGGTAATGACCTCGAAACACGCGTCCAGGGATGGCCAGCACAATGGTGGATATATTCGACATTTTTTCAGAAGCGCATCACGCTGGAACGAACTGCATTTACCATAATGCCCAGGGGCCAACTCGCTGGTAGGAGGAGCAGTGTTCGACCATATGGATTGTTGTTTATTAAGGCTCCCTTGAGCCGGTCGAGCTGACGAGCTCATGGTTACGCACCTGCACACCGCGAGAGGTATCAATACCTGAGAACACTTTTGGCAGCCTACGCAGCAGCCCCATACACACGCCTATTCCCTGCTGATGAGAGGTAACGACCTGGAAACACGTGTCAGGGGATAGCCAGCACAAAGGTGGATATACTCGACATTTTTTCAGAATCGCACATGCTGGAACGAACTGCATTTACCATAATGCCCAGGGGCCAACTCGATGGTAGGAGGATTAGTGTGCGACCATATGGATTGTTGTTTATTAAGGCTCCCTTGAGCCGGTCGAGCTGACGAGCTCATGGTTACGCACCTGCGCGCCGCGAGAGGTATCAAGACCTGAGAACACTTTTGGCAGCCTACACAGCAGCCCCATACACATGCCTATTCCCTGCTGATGAGAGGTAACGACCTCGAAACACGTGTCCAGGGATGGCCAGCACAACGGTGGATATACTCGACATTTTTTCAGAAGCGCACACGCTGGAACGAACTGCATTTACCATAATGCCCAGGGGCCAACTCGCTGGTAGGAGGAGCAGTGTGCGACCATATGGATTGTTGTTTATTAAGGCTCCCTTGAGCCGGTCGAGCTGACGAGCTCATGGTTACGCACCTGCACACCGCGAGAGGTATCAAGACCTGAGAACACTTTTGGCAGCCTACGCAGCAGCCCCATACACACGCCTATTCCCTGCTGATGAGAGGTAACGACCTGGAAACATGTGTCGGGGGATAGCCAGCACAACGGTGGATATACTAGACATTTTTTCAGAAGCGCACACGCTGGAACGAACTGCATTTACCATAATGCCCAGGGGCCAACTCGCTGGTAGGAGGAGCATTGTGCGACCATATGGATTGTTATTTATTAAAGCTCCCTTGAGCCGGTCGAGCTGACGAGCTCATGGTAATGCACCTGCGCGCCAGGAGAGGTATCAAGACCTGAGAACACTTTTGGCAGCCTGCGCAGCAGCCCCATACACACGCCTATTCCCTGCTGATGAGAGGTAACGACCTTGAAACACGTGTCCAGGGATGGCCAGCACAACAGTGGGTATACTCGACATTTTTTCAGAAGCGCACACGCTGGAACAAACTGCATGTACCATAATGCCCAGGGGCTAACTCGCTGGTAGGAGGAGCAGTGTGCGACCATATGGATTGTTGTTTATTAAGGCTCCCTTGAGCCGGTCAAGCTGACGAGCTCATGGTTACGCACCTGCGCGCCGCGAGAGGTATCAATACCTGAGAACACTTTTGGCAGCCTACGCAGCAGCCCCATACACACGCATATTCCCTGCTGATGAGAGGTAACGACCTCGAAACACGTGTCCAGGGATGGCCAGCACAACGGTGGATATACTCGACATTTTTTCAGAAGCGGACACGCTGGAACGAACTGCATTTACCATAATGCCCAGGGGCCAACTCGCTGGTAGGAGGAGCAGTGTTCGACCATATGGATTGTTTTTTTATCAAGGCTCCCTTGAGCCGGTCGAGCTGACGAGCTCATGGTTACGCACCTGCGCGCGGCAAGAGGTATCAATACCTGAGAACACTTTTGGCAGCCTACGCAGCAGCCCCATACACACGCATATTCCCTGCTGATGAGAGGTAACGACCTCGAAACGCGTGTCCAGGGATGGCCAGCACAACGGTGGATATACTCGACATTTTTTCAGAAGCGGACACGCTGGAACGAACTGCATTTACCATAATGCCCAGGGGCCAACTCGCTGGTAGGAGGAGCAGTGTGCGACCATATGGATTGTTGTTTATTAAGGCTCCCTTGAGCGGGTCGAGCTGACGAGCTCATGGTTACCTACCTGCGCGCCGCGAGAGGTATCAAGACCTGAGAACACTTTTGGCAGCCTACAGAGCAGCCCCATACACATGCCTATTCCCTGCTGATGAGAGGTAACGACTTGGAAACATGTGTCGGGGGATAGCCAGCACAACGGTGGATATTCTTGACATTTTTTCAGAAGCGCACACGCTGGAACGAACTGCATTTACCATAATGCCCAGGGGCCAACTCGCTGGTAGGAGGAGCAGTGTTCGACCATATAGATTGTTGTTTATTAAGGCTCCCTTGAGCTGGTCGAGCTGACGAGCTCATGGTTATGCACCTGCGCGCCGCAAGAGGTATCAATACCTGAGAACACTTTTGGCAGCCTACGCAGCAGCCCCATACACACGCCTATTCCCTGCTGATGAGAGGTAACAACCTCGAAACACGTGTCGGGGGATAGCCAGCACAACGGTGGATATACTCGACATTTTTTCAGAAGCGCTCATGCTGGAACGAACTGCATTTACCATAATGCCCAGGGGCCAACTCGCTGGTAGGAGGAGCAGTGTGCGACCATATGGATTGTTGTTTATTAAGGCTCCCTTGAGCCGGTCGAGCTGATGAGCTCATGGTTACGCTCCTGCGCGCCACGATAGGTATCAAGATCTGAGAACACTTGGCAGCCTATGCAGCAGCCCCATACACACGCCTATTCCCAACTGATGAGAGGTAACGACCTCGAAACACGTGTCCAGGGATGGCCAGCACAACAGTGGATATATTCGACATTTTTTCAGAAGCCCACACGCTGGAACAAACTGCATTTACCATAATGCCCAGGGGCCAACTCGCTGGTAGAAGGAGCAGTGTGCGACCATATAGATTGTTGTTTATTAAGGCTCCCTTGAGCTGGTCGAGCTGACGAGCTCATGGTTACGCACCTGCACACCGCGAGAGGTATCAATACCTGAGAACACTTTTGGCAGCCTACGCAGCAGCCCCATACACACGCCTATTCCCTGCTGATGAGAGGTAACGACCTGGAAACACGTGTCGGGGGATAGCCAGCACAAAGGTGGATATACTCGACATTTTCTCAGAATCGCACATGCTGGAACGAACTGCATTTACCATAATGCCCAGGGGCCAACTCGATGGTAGGAGGAGCAGTGTGCGACCATATGGATTGTTGTTTACTAAGGCTCCCTTGAGCCGGTCGAGCTGACGAGCTCATGGTTACGCACCTGCCGCCGCAAGAGGTTTCAATACCTGAGAACACTTTTGGCAGCCTACACAGCAGCCCCTTACACACGCCTATTCCCTGCTGATGAGAGCTAACAACCTTGAAACACGTGTCCAGGGATGGCCAGCACAACGGTGGATGTACTCGACATTTTTTCAGAAGCGCACACGCTGGAACAAACTGCATGTACCATAATGCCCAGGGGCCAACTCGCTGGTAGGAGGAGCAGTGTGCAACCATATGGATTGTTGTTTATCAAGGCTCCCTTTAGCCGGTCGAGCTGACGAGCTCATGGTTACGCACCTGCGCACCGCAAGAGGTATCACTACCTGAGAACACTTTTGGCATCCTACGCAGCAGCCCCATACACACGCCTTTTCCCTGCTGATGAGAGGTAACGACCTGGAAACACGTGTCGGGGGATAGCCAGCACAACGGTGGATATACTCGACATTTTTTCAGAAGCGCACATGCTGGAACGAACTGCATTTACCATAATGCCCAGGGGCCAACTCGCTGGTAGGAGGAGCAGTGTGCGACCATATGGATTGTTGTTTGTTAAGGCTCCCTTGAGCCGGTCGAGCTGACGAGCTCATGGTTACGCACCTGTGCGCCGCGTGAGGTATCAATACCTGAGAACACTTTTGGCAGCCTACGCAGCAGCCCATTACACACGCCTATTCCCTGCTGATGAGAGGTAACAACCTCAAAACACGTGTCCAGAGATGGCCAGCACAACGGTGGATATACTCGACATTTTTTCAGAAGCGCACACGCTGGAGCAAACTGCATGTACCATAATGCCCAGGGGCCAACTCGCTGGTAGGAGGAGCAGTGTGCGACCATATGGATTGCTGTTTATTAAGGCTCCCTTGAGCCGGTCGAGCTGACGAGCTCATGGTTACTCACCTGCGCGCCGCGAGAGGTATCAAGACCTGAGAACACTTTTGGCAGCCTACGCAGCAGCCCCATACACATGCCTATTCCCTGCTGATGAGAGGTAACGACCTCGAAACACGTGTCCAGGGATGGCCAGCACAACGGTGGATATACTCGACATTTTTTCAGAAGCGCACATGCTGGAACGAACTGCATTTATTATAATGCCCTGGGGCCAACTCGCTGGTAGGAGGAGCAGTGTTCGACCATATGGATTGTTGTTTATTAAGGCTCCCTTGAGCCGGTCGAGCTGACGAGCTCATGGTTACGCACCTGCACGCCGCGAGAGGTATCAAGACCTGAGAACACTTTTGGCAGCCTACGCAGCAGCCCCATACACATGCCTATTCCCTGCTGATGAGAGGTAACGACCTGGAAACATGTGTCGGGGGATAGCCAGCACAACGGTGGATATTCTCGACATTTTTTCAGAAGCGCACACGCTGGAACGAACTGCATTTACCATAATGCCCAGGGGCCAACTCGCTGGTAGGAGGAGCAGTGTGCCACCATATGGATTGTTATTTATTAAGGCTCCCTAGAGCCGGTCGAGCTGACGAGCCCATGGTTATTCACCTGCGCGCCCGGAGAGGTATCAAGACCTGAGAACACTTTTGGCAGCCTACACAGCAGCCCCTTACACACGCCTATTCCCTGCTGATGAGAGCTAACGACCTCGAAACACGTGTCCAGGGATGGCCAGCACAACGGTGGATGTACTCGACATTTTTTCAGAAGCGCACACGCTGGAACAAACTGCATGTACCATAATGCCCAGGGGCTAACTCGCTGGTAGGAGGAGCAGTGTGCGACCATATGGATTGTTGTTTATTAAGGCTCCCTTGAGCCGGTCGAGCTGACGAGCTCATGGTTACGCACCTGCGCGCCGCGAGAGGTATAAATACCTGAGAACACTTTTGGCAGCCTACGCAGCAGCCCCATACACACGCCTATTCCCTGCTGATGAGAGGTAACGACCTCAAAACACTTGTCCAGGGATGGCCAGCACAACGGTGGATATACTCGACATTTTTTCAGAAGCGGACACGCTGGAACGAACTGCATTTACCATAATGCCCAGGGGCCAACTCGCTGGTCGGAGGAGCAGAGTTCGACCATATGGATTGTTGTTTATCAAGGCTCCCTTGAGCCGGTCGAGCTGACGAGCTCATGGTTACGCACCTGTGCACCGCAAGAGGTATCACTACCTGAGAACACTTTTGGCATCCTACGCAGCAGCCCCATACACACGCCTTTTCCCTGCTGATGAGAGGTAACGACCTGGAAACACGTGTCGGGGGATAGCCAGCACAACGGTGGATATACTCGACATTTTTTCAGAAGCGCACATGCTGGAACGAACTGCATTTACCATAATGCCCAGGGGCCAACTCGCTGGTAGGAGGAGCAGTGTGCGACCATATGGATTGTTGTTTGTTAAGGCTCCCTTGAGCCGGTCGAGCTGACGAGCTCATGGTTACGCACCTGTGCGCCGCGTGAGGTATCAATACCTGAGAACACTTTTGGCAGCCTACGCAGCAGCCCATTACACACGCCTATTCCCTGCTGATGAGAGGTAACGACCTCAAAACACGTGTCCAGAGATGGCCAGCACAACGGTGGATATACTCGACATTTTTTCAGAAGCGCACACGCTGGAGCAAACTGCATGTACCATAATGCCCAGGGGCCAACTCGCTGGTAGGAGGAGCAGTGTGCGACCATATGGATTGCTGTTTATTAAGGCTCCCTTGAGCCGGTCGAGCTGACGAGCTCATGGTTACTCACCTGCGCGCCGCGAGAGGAATCAAGACCTGAGAACACTTTTGGCAGCCTACGCAGCAGCCCCATACACACGCCTATTCCCTGCTGATGAGAGGTAACGACCTGGAAACACGTGTCGGGGGATAGCCTGCACAACAGTTGATATACTCGACATTTTTTAGGAAGCGCGCACGCTGGAACGAACTGCATTTACCATAATGCCAAGGGGCCAACACGCTGGTAGGAGGAGCAGTGTGCGACCATATGGATTGTTGTTTATTAAGGTTCCCTTGAGCCGGTCGAGCTGACGAGCCCATGGTTACGCACCTGCGAGCCGCGAGAGGTATCAAGATCTGAGAACACTTTTGGCAGCATATGCAGCAGCCCCATTCACATGCCTATTCCCTGCTGCTGAGAGGTAACAACCTCAAAACACGTGTCCAGGGATGGCCAGCACAATGGTGGATATACTCGACATTTTTTCAGAAGCGCACATGCTGGAACGAACTGCATTTACCATAATGCCTAAGGGCCAACTCGCTGGTAGGAGGAGCAGTGTGCGACCATATGGATTGTTGTTTAAGTCTCCCTTGAGCCAGTCGAGCTGACAAGCTCATGGTTACCCACCTGCGCACCGCGAGAGGTATCAATACCTGAGAACACTTTTGGCAGCCTACCCAGCAGCCCCATACACACGCCTATTCCCTGCTGATGAGAAGTAACGACCTCGAAACACGTGTCCAGGGATGGCCAGCACAACGGTGGATATACTCGACATTTTTTCAGAAGCGCACATGCTGGAACGAACTGCATTTATTATAATTCCCTGGGGCCAACTCGCTGGTAGGAGGAGCAGTGTTCGACCATATAGATTGTTGTTTATTAAGGCTCCCTTGAGCCGGTCGAGCTGACGAGCTCATGGTTACGCACCTGCACGACGCGAGAGGTATCAAGACCTGAGATCACTTTTGTCAGCCTACCCAGCAGCCCCATACACACGCCTATTTCCTGCTGATGAGAGGTAACGACCTGGAAACACGTGTCGGGGGATAGCCAGCACAACGGTGGATATACTCGACATTTTTTCAGAAGCGCACACGCTGGAACGAACTGCATTTACCATAATTCCCAGGGGCCAACTCGCTGGTAGGAGGAGCAGTGTGCGACCATATGGATTGTTATTTATTAAGGCTCCCTTGAGCCGGTTGAGCTGACGAGCTCATGGTTATGCACCTGCGCGCCCAGAGAGGTATCAAGACCTGAGAACACTTTTGGCAGCCTACGCAGCAGCCCCATACACAAGCCTATTCCCTGCTGATGAGAGGTAACGACCTGGAAACACGTGTCGGGGGATAGCCAGCACAACAGTGGATATACTCGACATTTTTTCAGAAGCGGACATGCTGGAACGAACTGCATTTACCATAATGCCCAGGGGCCAACTCGCTGGTAGGAGGAGCAAAGTTCGACCATATGGATTGTTGTTTATCAAGGCTCCCTTGAGCCGGTCGAGCTGACGAGCTCATGGTTACGCACCTGCGTGCCGCAAGAGGTATCAATACCTGAGAACACTTTTGGCAGCCTACGCAGCAGCCCCATACACACGCCTTTTCCCTGCTGATGAGAGGTAACGACCTGGAAACACGTGTCGGGGGATAGCCAGCACAACGGTGGATATACTCGACATTTTTTCAGAAGCGCACACACTGGAACAAACTGCATTTACCATAATGCCCAGGGGCCAACCCGCTGGTAGGAGGAGCAGTGTGCGACCATATGGATTGTTGTTTATTAAGGCTCCCTTGAGCCGGTCGAGGTGACGAGCTCATGGTTACGCACCTGCGCGCCACGAGAGGTTTCAAGACCTGAGAACATTTTTGGCAGCCTGTGCAGCAGCCCCAAACACACGCCTATTCCCTGCTGATGAGAGGTAACGACCTCGAAACACGTGTCCAGGGATGGCCAGCACAACGGTGGATATACTCGACATTTTTTCAGAAGCGCACACGCTGGAACGAACTGCATTTACCATAATGCCCAGGGGCCAACTCGCTGGTAGGAGGAGCAGTGTGCGACCATATAGATTGTTGTTTATTAAGGCTCCCTTGAGCCGGTCGAGCTGACGAGCTCATGGTTAAGCACCTGCGCGCCGCGAGAGGTATCAAGACCTGAGAACACTTTTGGCAGCCTACGCAGCAGCCCCATACACACGCCTATTCCCTGCTGATGAGAGGTAATGACCTCGAAACACGTGTCCAGGGATGGCCAGCACAACGGTGGATATACTCGACATTTTTTCAGAAACACACATGCTGGAACGAACTGCATTTACCATAATGCCCAGGGGCCAACTCACTGGTAGGAGGAGCAGTGTGCGACCATATGGATTGTTGTTTATTAAGGCTCCCTTGAGCCGTCGAGCTGACGAGCTCATGGTTACGCACCTGCGCGCCACGAGAGGTATCAAGATCTGAGAACACTTTTGGCAGCCTATGCAGCAGCCTCATACACACGCCTATTACCTACTGATGAGAGGTAACGACCTCGAAACACGTGTCCAGGGATGGCCAGCACAACGGTGGATATATTCAAAAATTTTTCAGTAGCGCACACGCTGGCACGAACTGCATTTACCATAATGCCCAGGGGCCAACTCGTTGGTAGGAAGAGCAGTGTGAGACCATATAGATTGTTGTTTATTAAGGCTCCCTTGAGCTGGTCGAGCTGACGAGCTCATGATTACGCACCTGCGCGCTGCGAGAGGTATCAAGACCTGGGAACACTTTTGGCAGCCTACGCAGTGGCCCCATACACACACCTATTCCCTGCTGATGAGAGGTAACGACCTCGAAACACGTGTCCAGGGATGGCCAGCACAACGGTGGATATACTCGACATTTTTTCAGAAGCGCACATGCTGGAACGTACTGCATTTACCAGAATGCCCAAGGGCCAACTCGCTGGTAGGAGGAGCACTGTGCGACCATATGGATTGTTGTTTAAGGCTCCCTTGAGCCGGTCGAGCTGACGAACTCATGGTTACGCACCTGCGCGCCGCGAGAGGTATCAAGACCTGAGAACATTTTTGGCAGCCTATGCAGCAGCTCCATGCACACGCCTATTCCCTACTGATGAGAGGTAACAACCTCGAAACACGCATCCAGGGATGGCCAGCACAACGGTGGATATATTCGACATTTTTTCTGAAGCGCACACGCTGGAACGAACTGCATTTACCATAATGCCCAGGGGCCAACCCGCTGGTCGGAGGAGCAGTGTGCGACCATATGAATTGTTGTTTATTAAGGCTCCCTTGAGCCGGTCGAGGTGACAAGCTCATGGTTACGCACCTGCGCGCCGCGAAAGGTATCAAGACCTGAGAACATTTTTGGCAGCCTGCGCAGCAGCCCCATACACACGCCTATTCCCTGCTGATGAGAGGTAAAGACCTCAAAACACGTGTCCACGGATGGCCAGCACAACGGTGGATATACTCGACATTTTTTCAGAAGCGCACACGCTGGAACAAACTGCATGTACCATAAGGCCCAGGGGCCAACTCGCTGGTAGGAGGAGCTGTGTGCGACCATATTGATTGTTGTTTATTAAGGCTCCCTTGAGCAGGTCAAGCTGACGAGCTCATGGTTACGCACCTGCTCGCCGCAAGAGGTATCGAGACCTGAGAACACTTTTGGCAGCCTACGCAGCAGGCCCATACACACGCCTATTCCATGCTGAAGAGAGGTAACGACCTGGAAACAAGTGTCGGGGGATAGCCAGCACAACGGTGGATATACTCGACATTTTTTCAGTAGCGCACACGCTGGAACGAACTGCATTTACCATAATGCCCAGGGGCCAACTCGCTGGTAGGAAGAGCAGTGTGCGATCATATGGATTGTTGTTTATTAAGGCTCCCTTGAGCCGTCGAGCTGACGAGCTCATGGTTACGGACCTGCGCGCCGCGAGAGGTATCAAGATCTGGGAACACTTTTGGCAGCCTGTGCAGCAGCCCCAAACACACGCCTATTCCCTGCTGATGAGAGGTAACGACCTCGAAACACGTGTCCAGGGATGGCCAGCACAACGGTGGATATACTCGACATTTTTTTAGTAGCGCACACGCTGGAACGAACTGCATTTACCATAATGCCCAGGGGCCAACTCGCTGGTAGGAAGAGCAGTGTGCGACCATATAGATTGTTGTTTATTAGGGCTCCCTTGAGCTGGTCGAGCTGACGAGCTCATGATTACGCACCTGCACGATGCGAGAGGTATCAAGGTCTGAGAACACTTTTGGCAGCCTATGCAGCAGCTCCATGCACACGCCTATTCCCTAATGATGAGAGGTAACAACCTCGAAACACGCGTCCAGGGATGGCCAGCACAACGGTGGATATATTCGAAATTTTTTCTGAAGCGCACATGCTGGAACGAACTGCATTTAGCATAATGCCCAAGGGCCAACTCGCTGGTAGGAGGAGCAGTGTGCGACCATATGGATTGTTGTTTAAGGCTCCCTTGAGCCGGTCGAGCTGACGAGCTCATGGTTACGCACCTGCGCGCCGCGAGAGGTATCAATACCTGAGAACACTTTTGGCAGCCTACGCAGCAGCCCCATACACACGCCTATTTCCTACTGATGAGAGGTAATGACCTCGAAACACGCGTCCAGGGATGGCCAGCACAATGGTGGATATATTCGACATTTTTTCAGAAGCGCACACGCTGGAACGAACTGCATTTACCATAATGCCCAGGGGCCAACTCGCTGGTAGGAGGAGCAGTGTTCGACCATATGAATTGTTGTTTATTAAGGCTCCCTTGAGCCGGTCGAGCTGACGAGCTCATGGTTACGCACCTGCACGCTGCGAGATGTATCAATACCTGAGAACACTTTTGGCAGCTTACGCAGCAGCCCCATACACACGCCTATTCCCTGCTGATGAGAGGTAACGACCTGGAAACACGTGTCAGGGGATAGCCAGCACAAAGGTGGATATACTCGACATTTTTTCAGAATCGCACATGCTGGAACGAACTGCATTTACCATAATGCCCAGGGGCCAACTCAATGGTAGGAGGAGCAGTGTGCGACCATATGGATTGTTGTTTACTAAGGCTCCCTTGAGCCGGTCGAGCTGACGAGCTCATGGTTACGCACCTGCCGCCGCAAGAGGTATCAATACCTGAGAACACTTTTGGCAGCCTACGCAGCAGCCCCAAACACACGCCTATTCCCTGCTGATGAGAGGTAACGACCTCGAAACACGTGTCGGGGGATAGCCAGCACAACGGTGGATATACTCAACATTTTTTCAGAAGCGCACGCGCTGGAACAAACTGCATGTATCATAATGCCCAGGGGCCAACTCGCTGGTAGGAGGAGCAGTGTGCGACCATATGGATTGTTGTTTTTAAGGCTCCCTTGAGCCGGTCGAGCTGACGAGCTCATGGTTACGCACCTGCGTGCCGCGAGAGGTATCAAGACCTGAGAACACTTTTGGCAGCCTACACAGCAGCCCCATACACATGCCTATTCCCTGCTGATGAGAGGTAACAACCTCGAAACACGTGTCCAGGGATGGCCAGCACAACGGTGGATATACTCGACATTTTTTCAGAAGCGCACACGCTGGAACGAACTGCATTTACCATAATGCCCAGGGGCCAACTCGCTGGTAGGAGGAGCAGTGTGCGACCATATGGATTGTTGTTTATTAAGGCTACTTGAGCCGGTCGAGCTGACGAGCTCATGGTTACGCACCTGTGCGCCGCGAGAGGTATCAATACCCGAGAACACTTTTGGCAGCCTACGCAGCAGCCCCATACCAACGCCTATTCCCTGCTGATGAGAGGTAACGATCTGGAAACACGTGTTGGGGGATAGCCAGCACAACGGTGGATATACTCGACATTTTTTCAGAAGCGCACATGCTGGAACGAACTGCATTTACCATAATGCCCAGGGGCCAACTCGCTGGTAGGAGGAGCAGTGTTCGACCATATGGATTGTTGTTTACTAAGGCTCCCTTGAGCCGGTCGAGCTGACGAGCTCATGGTTACGCACCTGCCGCCGCAAGAGGTATCAATACCTGAGAACACTTTTGGCAGCCTACGCAGCAGCCCCATACACACGCCTATTCCCTGCTGATGAGAGGTAATGACCTCGAAACACGTGTCGGGGGATAGCCAGCACAACGGTGGATATACTCAACATTTTTTCAGAAGCGCACACGCTGGAACAAACTGCATGTACCATAATGCCCAGGGGCCAACTCGCTGGTAGGAGGAGCAGTGTGCGACCATATGGATTGTTGTTTATTAAGGCTCCCTTGAGCCGGTCGAGCTGACGAGCTCATGGTTACGCACCTGCGCGCCGCGAGAGGTATCAAGACCTGAGAACACTTTTGGCAGCCTACACAGCAGCCCCATACACATGCCTATTCCCTGCTGATGAGAGGTAACGACCTCGAAACACGTGTCCAGGGATGGCCAGCACAACGGTGGATATACTCGACATTTTTTCAGAAGCGCACACGCTGGAACGAACTGCATTTACCATAATGCCCAGGGGCCAACTCGCTGGTAGGAGGAGCAGTGTGCGACCATATGGATTGTTGTTTATTAAGGCTCCCTTGAGCCGGTTGAGCTGACAAGCTCATGGTTACGCACCTGCACACCGTGAGAGGTATCAAGACCTGAGAACACTTTTGGCAGCCTACGCAGCAGCCCCATACACACGCCTATTCCGTGCTGATGAAAGGTAACGACCTGGAAACATGTGTCGGGGGATAGCCAGCACAACGGTGGATATACTCGACATTTTTTCAGAAACGCACACTCTGGAACGAACTGCATTTACCATAATGCCCAGGGGCCAACTCGCTGGTAGGAGGAGCAGTGTGCGACCATATGGATTGTTATTTATTAAGGCTCCCTTGAGCCGGTCGAGCTGACGAGCTCATGGTAACGCACCTGCGCGCCCGGAGAGGTATCAAGACCTGAGAACACTTTTGGCAGCCTACGCAGCAGCCCCATACACACGCCTATTCCCTGCTGTTGAGAGGTAACGACCTTGAAACACGTGTCCAGGGATGGCCAGCACAACGGTGGGTATACTCGACATTTTTTCAGAAGCGCACATGCTGGAACAAACTGCATGTACCATAATGCCCAGGGGCCAACTCGCTGGTAGGAGGAGCAGTGTGCGACCATATGGATTGTTGTTTATTAAGGCTCCCTTGAGCCGGTCAAGCTGACGAGCTCATGGTTACGCACCTGCGCGCCGCGAGAGGTATCAATACCTGAGAACACTTTTGGGGGGCCTACGCAGCAGCCCCTTACACACGCATATTCCCTGCTGATGAGAGGTAACGACCTCGAAACACGTGTCCAAGGATGGCCAGCACAACGGTGGATATACTCGACATTTTTTCAGAAGCGGACACGCTGGAACGAACTGCATTTACCATAATGCCCAGGGGCCAACTCGCTGGTAGGAGGAGCAGTGTTCGACCATATGGATTGTTTTTTATCAAGGCTCCCTTGAGCCGGTCGAGCTGACGAGCTCATGGTTACGCACCTGCGCGCCGCAAGAGGTATCAATACCTGAGAACACTTTTGGCAGCCTACGCAGCAGCCCCATACACACGCCTTTTCCCTGCTGATGAGAGGTAATGACCTGGAAACACGTGTCGGGGGATAGCCAGCACAACGGTGGATATACTCGACATTTTTTCAGAAGCGCACATGCTGGAACGAACTGCATTTACCATAATGCCCAGGGGCCAACTCGCTGGTAGGAGGAGCAGTGTGCGACCATATGGATTGTTGTTTATTAAGGCTCCCTTGAGCCGGTCGAGCTGACGAGCTCATGGTTACCTACCTGCGCGCCGCGAGAGGTATCAAGACCTGAGAAAACTTTTGGCAGCCTACACAGCAGCCCCATACACAAGCCTATTCCCTGCTGATGAGAGGTAACGACCTCGAAACACGTGTCCAGGGATGGCCAGCACAACAGTGGATATACTCGACATTTTTTCAGAAGCGCACATGCTGGAACGAACTACATTTATTATAATGCCCTGGGGCCAACTCGCTGGTAGGAGGAGCAGTGTTCGACCGTTTGGATTGTTGTTTATTAAGGCTCTCTTGAGCCGGTCGAGCTGACGAGCTCATGGTTACGCACCTGCACGCCGCGAGAGGTATCAAGACCTGAGAACACTTTTGGCAGCCTACACAGCAGCCCCTTACACACGCCTATTCCCTGCTGATGAGAGCTAACGACCTCGAAACACGTGTCCAGGGATGGCCAGCACAACAGTGGATGTACTCGACATTTTTTCAGAAGCGCACATGCTGGAACAAACTGCATGTACCATAATGCCCAGGGGCCAACTCGCTGGTAGGAGGAGCAGTGTGCGACCATATGGATTGTTGTTTGTTAAGGCTCCCTTGAGCCGGTCGAGCTGACGAGCTCATGGTTACTCACTTGCGCGCTGCGAGAGGTATCAATACCTGAGAAGACTTTTGGCAGCCTACGCAGCAGCCCCATACACACGCCTATTCCCTGCTGATGAGAGGTAACGACCTCGAAACACTTGTCCAGGGATGGCCAGCACAACGGTGGATATACTCGACATTTTTTCAGAAGCGGACACGCTGGAACGAACTGCATTTACCATAATGCCCAGGGGCCAACTCGCTGGTAGGCGGAGCAGAGTTCGACCATATGGATTGTTGTTTATCAAGGCTCCCTTGAGCCGGTCGAGCTGACGAGCTCATGGTTACGGACCTGCGCGCCGCAAGAGGTATCAATACCTGAGAACACTTTTGGCAGCCTACGCAGCAGCCCCATACACACGCCTTTTCCCTGCTGATGAGAGGTAACGACCTGGAAACACGTGTCGGGGGATAGCCAGCACAACGGTGGATATACTCGACATTTTTTCAGAAGCGCACATGCTGGAACGAACTGCATTTACCATAATGCCCAGGGGCCAACTCGCTGGTAGGAGGAGCAGTGTGCGACCATATGGATTGTTGTTTGTTAAGGCTCCCTTCAGCCGGTCGAGCTGACGAGCTCATGGTTATGCACCTGCGCGCCGCGAGAGGTATCAATACCTGAGAACACTTTTGGCAGCCTACGCAGCAGCCCCATACACACGCCTATTCCCTGCTGATGAGAGGTAATGACCTGGAAACACGTGTCGGGGGATAGCCTGCACAACAGTTGATATACTCGACATTTTTTAGGAAGCGCGCACGCTGGAACGAACTGCATTTACCATAATGCCCAGGGGCCAACACGCTGGTAGGAGGAGCAGTGTGCGACCATATGGATTGTTGTTTATTAAGGCTCCCTTCAGCCGGTCGAGCTGACGAGCTCATGGTTACGCACCTGCGCGCCGCGAGAGGTATCAAGATTTGAGAACACTTTTGGCAGCATATGCAGCAGCCCCATTCACACGCCTATTCCCTACTGCTGAGAGGTAACGACCTCAAAACACGTGTCCAGGGATGGCCAGCACAATGGTGGATATACTCGACATTTTTTCAGAAGCGCACATGCTGGAACGAACTGCACTTACCATAATGCCTAAGGGCCAACTCGCTGGTAGGAGGAGCAGTGTGCGACCATATGGATTGTTGTTTAAGTCTCCCTTGAGCCGGTCGAGCTGACGAGCTCCTGGTTATGCACCTGCGCACCGCGAGAGGTATCAATACCTGAGAACACTTTTGGCAGCCTACGCAGCAGCCCCATACACACGCCTATTCCCTGCTGATGAGAGGTAACGACCTCGAAACACGTGTCCAGGGATGGCCAGCACAACGGTGGATATACTCGACATTTTTTCAGAAGCGCACATGCTGGAACGAACTGCATTTATTATAATGCCCTGGGGCCAACTCGCTGGTAGGAGGAGCAGTGTTCAACCATATAGATTGTTGTTTATTAAGGCTCCCTTGAGCCGGTCGAGCTGACGAGCTCATGGTTACGCACCTGCACGCCGCGAGAGGTATCAAGACCTGAGATCACTTTTGTCAGCCTACGCAGCAGCCCCATACACACGCCTATTTCCTGCTGATGAGAGGTAACGACCTGGAAACACGTGCCGGGGAAAGCCAGCACAACGGTGGATATACTCGACATTTTTTCAGAAGCGCACACGCTGGAACGAACTGCATTTACCATAATGCCCAGGGGCCAACTCGCTGGTAGGAGGAGCAGTGTGCGACCATATGGATTGTTATTTATTAAGGCTCCCTTGAGCCGGTTGAGCTGACGAGCTCATGGTTACGCACCTGCCGCCGCAAGAGGTATCAATACCTGAGAACACTTTTGGCAGCCTACGCAGCAGCCCCATACACACGCCTATTCCCTGCTGATGAGAGGTAACGACCTCGAAACACGTGTCGGGGGATAGCCAGCACAACGGTGGATATACTCAACATTTTTTCAGAAGCGCACACGCTGGAACAAACTGCATGTATCATAATGCCCAGGGGCCAACTCGCTGGTAGGAGGAGCAGTGTGCGACCATATGGATTGTTGTTTTTAAGACTCCCTTGAGCCGGTCGAGCTGACGAGCTCATGGTTACGCACCTGCGCGCCGCGAGAGGTATCAAGACCTGAGAACACTTTTGGCAGCCTACACAGCAGCCCCATACCAACGCCTATTCCCTGCTGATGAGAGGTAACGATCTGGAAACACGTGTTGGGGGATAGCCAGCACAACGGTGGATATACTCGACATTTTTTCAGAAGCGCACATGCTGGAACGAACTGCATTTACCATAATGCCCAGGGGCCAACTCGCTGGTAGGAGGAGCAGTGTTCGACCATATGGATTGTTGTTTATTAAGGCTCCCTTGAGCCGGTCGAGCTGACGAGCTCATAGTTACGCACCTGCGCGCCGCGAAAGGTATCAATACCTGAGAACACTTTTGGAAGCCTACGCAGCAGCCCCATACACACGCCTATTCCCTGCTGATGAGAGGTAACGACCTCGAAACACGTGTCCAGGGATGGCCAGCACAATGGTGGATATACTCGACATTTTTTCAAAAGCGCACATGCTGGAATGAACTGCATTTAGCATAATGCCCAAGGGCCAACTCGCTGGTAGGAGGAGCAGTGTGCGACCATATGGATTGTTGTTTAAGGCTCCCTTGAGCCGGTCGAGCTGACGAGCTCATGGTTACGCACCTGCGCGCCGCGAGAGGTATCAATACCTGAGAACACTTTTGGCAGCCTACGCAGCAGCCCCATACACACGCCTATTCCCTACTGATGAGAGGTAATGACCTCGAAACACGCGTCCAGGGATGGCCAGCACAATGGTGGATATATTCGACATTTTTTCAGAAGCGCACAAGCTGGAATGAACTGCATTTACCATAATGCCCAGGGGCCAACTCGCTGGTAGGAGGAGCAGTGTTCAACCATCTGGATTGTTGTTTATTAAGGCTCCCTTGAGCCGGTCGAGCTGACGAGCTCATGGTTACGCACCTGCATGCCGCGAGAGGTATCAATATCTGAGAACACTTTTGGCAGCCTACGCAGCAGCCCCATACACACGCCTATTCCCTGCTGATGAGAGGTAATGACCTGGAAACACGTGTCGGGGAATAGCCAGCACAAAGGTGGATATACTCAACATTTTTTCAGAAGCGCACACGCTGGAACGAACTGCATTTACCATAATGCCCAGGGGCCAACTCGCTGGTAGGAGGAGCAGTGTGCGACCATATGGATTGTTGTTTATTAAGGCTCCCTTGAGCCGGTTGAGCTGACAAGCTCATGGTTACGCACCTGCACACCGTGAGAGGTATCAAGACCTGAGAACACTTTTGGCAGCCTACGCAGCAGCCCCATACACACGCCTATTCCGTGCTGATGAGAGGTAACGACCTGGAAACACGTGTCCAGGGATGGCCAGCACAACGGTGGATATACTCGACATTTTTTCAGAAGCGGACACGCTGGAACGAACTGCATTTACCATAATGCCCATGGGCCAACTCGCTGGTAGGAGGAGCAGTGTTCGACCATATGGATTGTTTTTTATCAAGGCTCCCTTGAGCCGGTCGAGCTGACGAGCTCATGGTTACGCACCTGCGCGCCGCAAGAGGTATCAATACCTGAGAACACTTTTGGCAGCCTACGCAGCAGCCCCATACACACGCCTTTTCCCTGCTGATGAGAGGTAACGACCTGGAAACACGTGTCGGGGGATAGCCAGCACAACTGTGGATATACTCGACATTTTTTCAGAAGCGCACATGCTGGAACGAACTGCATTTACCATAATGCCCAGGGGCCAACTCGCTGGTAGGAGGAGCAGTGTGCGACCATATGGATTGTTGTTTATTAAGGCTCCCTTGAGCCGGTCGAGCTGACGAGCTCATGGTTACCTACCTGCGCGCCGCGAGAGGTATCAAGACCTGAGAAAACTTTTGGCAGCCTACACAGCAGCCCCATACACATGCCTATTCCCTGCTGATGAGAGGTAACGACCTCGAAACACGTGTCCAGGGATGGCCAGCACAACAGTGGATATACTCGACATTTTTTCAGAAGCGCACATGCTGGAACGAACTGCATTTATTATAATGCCCTGGGGCCAACTCGCTGGTAGGAGGAGCAGTGTTCGACCGTTCGGATTGTTGTTTATTAAGGCTCTCTTGAGCCGGTCGAGCTGACGAGCTCATGGTTACGCACCTGCACGCCGCGAGAGGTATCAAGACCTGAGAACACTTTTGGCAGCCTACGCAGCAGCCCCATACACACGCCTATTCCCTGCTGATGAGAGGTAACGACCTGGAAACATGTGTCGGGGGATAGCCAGCACAACAGTGGATATACTCGACATTTTTTCAGAAGCGCACATGCTGGAACGAACTGCATTTACCATAATGCCCAGGGGCCAACTCGCTGGTAGGAGGAGCAGTGTGCGACCATATGGATTGTTATTTATTAGGGCTCCCTAAAGCCGGTCGAGCTGACGAGCCCATGGTTATTCACCTGCGCGCCCGGAGAGGTATCAAGACCTGAGAACACTTTTTGGCAGCCTACACAGCAGCCCCTTACACACGCCTATTCCCTGCTGATGAGAGCTAACGACCTCGAAACACGTGTCCAGGGATGGCCAGCACAACAGTGGATGTACTCGACATTTTTTCAGAAGCGCACACGCTGGAACAAACTGCATGTACCATAATGCCCAGGGGCCAACTCGCTGGTAGGAGGAGCAGTGTGCGACCATATGGATTGTTGTTTGTTAAGGCTCCCTTGAGCCGGTCGAGCTGACGAGCTCATGGTTACTCACTTGCGCGCTGCGAGAGGTATCAATACCTGAGAAGACTTTTGGCAGCCTACGCAGCAGCCCCATACACACGCCTATTCCCTGCTGATGAGAGGTAACGACCTCGAAACACTTGTCCAGGGATGGCCAGCACAACGGTGGATATACTCGACATTTTTTCAGAAGCGCACATGCTGGAACGAACTGCATTTATTATAATGCCCTGGGGCCAACTCGCTGGTAGGAGGAGCAGTGTTCGACCATATGGATTGTTGTTTATCAAGGCTCCCTTGAGCCGGTCGAGCTGACGAGCTCATGGTTACGGACCTGCGCGCCGCAAGAGGTATCAATACCTGAGAACACTTTTGGCAGCCTACGCAGCAGCCCCATACACACGCCTTTTCCCTGCTGATGAGAGGTAACGACCTGGAAACACGTGTCGGGGGATAGCCAGCACAACGGTGGATATACTCGACATTTTTTCAGAAGCGCACATGCTGGAACGAACTGCATTTACCATAATGCCCAGGGGCCAACTCGCTGGTAGGAGGAGCAGTGTGCGACCATATGGATTGTTGTTTGTTAAGGCTCCCTTCAGCCGGTCGAGCTGACGAGCTCATGGTTATGCACCTGCGCGCCGCGAGAGGTATCAATACCTGAGAACACTTTTGGCAGCATATGCAGCAGCCCCATTCACACGCCTATTCCCTGCTGCTGAGAGGTAACGACCTCAAAACACGTGTCCAGGGATGGCCAGCACAATGGTGGATATACTCGACATTTTTTAGGAAGCGCGCACGCTGGAACGAACTGCATTTACCATAATGCCCAGGGGCCAACACGCTGGTAGGAGGAGCAGTGTGCGACCATATGGATTGTTGTTTATTAAGGCTCCCTTGAGCCGGTCGAGCTGACGAGCTCATGGTTACGCACCTGCGCGCCGCGAGAGGTATCAAGATCTGAGAACACTTTTGGCAGCATATGCAGCAGCCCCATTCACACGCCTATTCCCTGCTGCTGAGAGGTAACGACCTCAAAACACGTGTCCAGGGATGGCCAGCACAATGGTGGATATACTCGACATTTTTTCAGAAGCGCACATGCTGGAACGAACTGCATTTACCATAATGCCTAAGGGCCAACTCGCTGGTAGGAGGAGCAGTGTGCGACCATATGGATTGTTGTTTAAGTCTCCCTTGAGCCGGTCGAGCTGACGAGCTCCTGGTTATGCACCTGCGCACCGCGAGAGGTATCAATACCTGAGAACACTTTTGGCAGCCTACGCAGCAGCCCCATACACACGCCTATTCCCTGCTGATGAGAGGTAACGACCTCGAAACACGTGTCCAGGGATGGCCAGCACAACGGTGGATATACTCGACATTTTTTCAGAAGCGCACATGCTGGAACGAACTGCATTTATTATAATGCCCTGGGGCCAACTCGCTGGTAGGAGGAGCAGTGTTCAACCATATAGATTGTTGTTTATTAAGGCTCCCTTGAGCCGGTCGAGCTGACGAGCTCATGGTTACGCACCTGCACGCCGCGAGAGGTATCAAGACCTGAGATCACTTTTGTCAGCCTACGCAGCAGCCCCATACACACGCCTATTTCCTGCTGATGAGAGGTAACGACCTGGAAACACGTGTCGGGGGAAAGCCAGCACAACGGTGGATATACTCGACATTTTTTCAGAAGCGCACACGCTGGAACGAACTGCATTTACCATAATGCCCAGGGGCCAACTCGCTGGTAGGAGGAGCAGTGTGCGACCATATGGATTGTTATTTATTAAGGCTCCCTTGAGCCGGTTGAGCTGACGAGCTCATGGTTATGCACCTGCGCGCCCGGAGAGGTATCAAGACCTGAGAACACTTTTGGCAGCCTACGCAGCAGCCCCATACACACGCCTATTCCCTGCTGATGAGAGGTAATGACCTGGAAACACGTGTCGGGGGATAGCCAGCACAACAGTGGATATACTCGACATTTTTTCAGAAGCGGACACGCTGGAATGAACTGCATTTACCATAATGCCCAGGGGCCAACTCGCTGGTAGGAGGAGCAGTGTTCGACCATATGGATTGTTGTTTATTAAGGCTCCCTTGAGCCGGTCGAGCTGACGAGCTCATAGTTACGCACCTGCGCGCCGCGAAAGGTATCAATACCTGAGAACACTTTTGGCAGCCTACGCAGCAGCCCCATACACACGCCTATTCCCTGCTGATGAGAGGTAACGACCTCGAAACACGTGTCCAGGGATGACCAGCACAATGGTGGATATACTCGACATTTTTTCAAAAGCGCACATGCTGGAACGAACTGCATTTAGCATAATGCCCAAGGGCCAACTCGCTGGTAGGAGGAGCAGTGTGCGACCATATGGATTGTTGTTTAAGGCTCCCTTGAGCCGGTCGAGCTGACGAGCTCATGGTTACGCACCTGCGCGCCGCGAGAGGTATCAATACCTGAGAACACTTTTGGCAGCCTACGCAGCAGCCCCATACACACGCCTATTCCCTACTGATGAGAGGTAATGACCTCGAAACACGCGTCCAGGGCTGGCCAGCACAATGGTGGATATGTTCGACATTTTTTCAGAAGCGCACAAGCTGGAATGAACTGCATTTACCATAATGCCCAGGGGCCAACTCGCTGGTAGGAGGAGCAGTGTTCGACCATCTGGATTGTTGTTTATTAAGGCTCCCTTGAGCCGGTCGAGCTGACGAGCTCATGGTTACGCACCTGCATGCCGCGAGAGGTATCAATATCTGAGAACACTTTTGGCAGCCTACGCAGCAGCCCCATACACATGCCTATTCCCTGCTGATGAGAGGTAACGACCTGGAAACACGTGTCGGGGAATAGCCAGCACAAAGGTGGATATACTCGACATTTTTTCAGAATCGCACATGCTGGAACGAACTGCATTTACCATAATGCCCAGGGGCCAACTCAATGGTAGGAGGAGCAGTGTGCGACCATATGGATTGTTGTTTACTAAGGCTCCCTTGAGCCGGTCGAGCTGACGAGCTCATGGTTACGCACCTGCCGCCGCAAGAGGTATCAATACCTGAGAACACTTTTGGCAGCCTACGCAGCAGCCCCATACACACGCCTATTCCCTGCTGATGAGAGGTAATGACCTCGAAACACGTGTCGGGGGATAGCCAGCACAACGGTGGATAAACTCAACATTTTTTCAGAAGCGCACACGCTGGAACAAACTGCATGTACCATAATGCCCAGGGGCCAACTCGCTGGTAGGAGGAGCAGTGTGCGACCATATGGATTGTTGTTTATTAAGGCTCCCATGAGCCGGTCGAGCTGACGAGCTCATGGTTACGCACCTGCGCGCCGCGAGAGGTATCAAGACCTGAGAACACTTTTGGCAGCCTACACAGCAGCCCCATACACATGCCTATTCCCTGCTGATGAGAGGTAACGACCTCGAAACACGTGTCCAGGGATGGCCAGCACAACGGTGGATATACTCGACATTTTTTCAGAAGCGCACACGCTGGAACGAACTGCATTTACCATAATGCCCAGGGGCCAACTCGCTGGTAAGAGGAGCAGTGTGCGACCATATGGATTGTTGTTTATTAAGGCTCCCTTGAGCCGGTTGAGCTGACAAGCTCATGGTTACGCACCTGCACACCGCGAGAGGTATCAAGACCTGAGAACACTTTTGGCAGCCTACGCAGCAGCCCCATACACACGCCTATTCCGTGCTGATGAAAGGTAACGACCTGGAAACATGTGTCGGGGGATAGCCAGCACAACGGTGGATATACTCCACATTTTTTCAGAAACGCACACTCTGGAACGAACTGCATTTACCATAATGCCCAGGGGCCAACTCGCTGGTAGGAGGAGCAGTGTGCGACCATATGGATTGTTATTTATTAAGGCTCCCTTGAGCCGGTCGAGCTGACGAGCTCATGGTAACGCACCTGCGCGCCCGGAGAGGTATCAAGACCTGAGAACACTTTTGGCAGCCTACGCAGCAGCCCCATGCACACGCCTATTCCCTGCTGATGAGAGGTAACGACCTTGAAACACGTGTCCAGGGATGGCCAGCACAACGGTGGGTATACTCGACATTTTTTCAGAAGCGCACATGCTGGAACAAACTGCATGTACCATAATGCCCAGGGGCCAACTCGCTGGTAGGAGGAGCAGTGTGCGACCATATGGATTGTTGTTTATTAAGGCTCCCTTGAGCCGGTCAAGCTGACGAGCTCATGGTTACGCACCTGCGCGCCGTGAGAGGTATCAATACCTGAGAACACTTTTGGGGGCCTACGCAGCAGCCCCTTACACACGCATATTCCCTGCTGATGAGAGGTAACGACCTCGAAACACGTGTCCAGGGATGGCCAGCACAACGGTGGATATACTCGACATTTTTTCAGAAGCGGACACGCTGAAACGAACTGCATTTACCATAATGCCCAGGGGCCAACTCGCTGGTAGGAGGAGCAGTGTTCGACCATATGGATTGTTTTTTATCAAGGCTCCCTTGAGCTGGTCGAGCTGACGAGCTAATGGTTACGCACCTGCGCGCCGCAAGAGGTATCAATACCTGAGAACACTTTTGGCAGCCTACGCAGCAGCCCCATACACACGCCTTTTCCCTGCTGATGAGAGGTAACGACCTGGAAACACGTGTCGGGGGATAGCCAGCACAACGGTGGATATACTCGACATTTTTTCAGAAGCGCACATGCTGGAACGAACTGCATTTACCATAATGCCCAGGGGCCAACTCGCTGGTAGGAGGAGCAGTGTGCGACCATATGGATTGTTGTTTATTAAGGCTCCCTTGAGCCGGTCGAGCTGACGAGCTCATGGTTACCTACCTGCGCGCCGCGAGAGGTATCAAGACCATGCCTATTCCCTGCTGATGAGAGGTAACGACCTCGAAACACGTGTCCAGGGATGGCCAGCACAACAGTGGATATACTCGACATTTTTTCAGAAGCGCACATGCTGGAACGAACTGCATTTATTATAATGCCCTGGG
This sequence comes from Lissotriton vulgaris, assembly GCF_964263255.1. Classification (NCBI taxonomy): domain Eukaryota; kingdom Metazoa; phylum Chordata; class Amphibia; order Caudata; family Salamandridae; genus Lissotriton; species Lissotriton vulgaris. The sequence goes on along the minus strand of NW_028248315.1, from coordinate 123,683 downwards.
GCCAACTCGCTGGTAGGAGGAGCAGTGTTCGACCGTTTGGATTGTTGTTTATTAAGGCTCTCTTGAGCCGGTCGAGCTGACGAGCTCATGGTTACGCACCTGCACGCCGCGAGAGGTATCAAGACCTGAGAACACTTTTGGCAGCCTACGCAGCAGCCCCATACACACGCCTATTCCCTGCTGATGAGAGGTAACGACCTGGAAACATGTGTCGAGGGATAGCCAGCACAACGGTGGATATACTCGACATTTTTTCAGAAGCGCACATGCTGGAACGAACTGCATTTACCATAATGCCCAGGGGCCAACTCGCTGGTAGGAGGAGCAGTGTGCGACCATATGGATTGTTATTTATTAGGGCTCCCTAGAGCCGGTCGAGCTGACGAGCCCATGGTTATTCACCTGCACGCCCGGAGAGGTATCAAGACCTGAGAACACTTTTTGGCAGCCTACACAGCAGCCCCTTACACACGCCTATTCCCTGCTGATGAGAGCTAACGACCTCGAAACACGTGTCCAGGGATGGCCAGCACAACGGTGGATGTACTCGACATTTTTTCAGAAGCGCACACGCTGGAACAAACTGCATGTACCATAATGCCCAGGGGCCAACTCGCTGGTAGGAGGAGCAGTGTGCGACCATATGGATTGTTGTTTGTTAAGGCTCCCTTGAGCCGGTCGAGCTGACGAGCTCATGGTTACTCACTTGCGCGCTGCGAGAGGTATCAATACCTGAGAAGACTTTTGGCAGCCTACGCAGCAGCCCCATACATTCCCTGCTGATGAGAGGTAACGACCTCGAAACACTTGTCCAGGGATGGCCAGCACAACGGTGGATACACTCGACATTTTTTCAGAAGCGGACACGCTGGAACAAACTGCATTTACCATAATGCCCAGGGGCCAACTCGCTGGTAGGAGGAGCAGTGTTCGACCATATGGATTGTTTTTTATCAAGGCTCCCTTGAGCCGGTCGAGCTGACGAGCTCATGGTTACGCACCTGCGCGCCGCAAGAGGTATCAATACCTGAGAACACTTTTGGCAGCCTACGCAGCAGCCCCATACACACGCCTTTTCCCTGCTGATGAGAGGTAACGACCTGGAAACACGTGTCGGGGGATAGCCAGCACAACGGTGGATATACTCGACATTTTTTCAGAAGCGCACATGCTGGAAAGAACTGCATTTACCATAATGCCCAGGGGCCAACTCGCTGGTAGGAGGAGCAGTGTGCGACCATATGGATTGTTGTTTATTAAGGCTCCCTTGAGCCGGTCGAGCTGACGAGCTCATGGTTACCTACCTGCGCGCCGCGAGAGGTATCAAGACCTGAGAAAACTTTTGGCAGCCTACACAGCAGCCCCATACACATGCCTATTCCCTGCTGATGAGAGGTAACGACCTCGAAACACGTGTCCAGGGATGGCCAGCACAACAGTGGATATACTCGACATTTTTTCAGAAGCGCACATGCTGGAACGAACTGCATTTATTATAATGCCCTGGGGCCAACTCGCTGGTAGGAGGAGCAGTGTTCGACCGTTTGGATTGTTGTTTATAAAGGCTCTCTTGAGCCGGTCGAGCTGACAAGCTCATGGTTACGCACTTGCACGCCGCGAGAGGTATCAAGACCTGAGAACACTTTTGGCAGCCTACGCAGCAGCCCCATACACACGCCTATTCCCTGCTGATGAGAGGTAACGACCTGGAAACATGTGTCGGGGGATAGCCAGCACAACGGTGGATATACTCGACATTTTTTCAGAAGCGCACATGCTGGAACGAACTGCATTTACCATAATGCCCAGGGGCCAACTCGCTGGTAGGAGGAGCAGTGTGCGACCATATGGATTGTTATTTATTAGGGCTCCCTAGAGCCAGTCGAGCTGACGAGCCCATGGTTATTCACCTGCGCGCCCGGAGAGGTATCAAGACCTGAGAACACTTTTTGGCAGCCTACACAGCAGCCCCTTACACACGCCTATTCCCTGCTGATGAGAGCTAACGACCTCGAAACACGTGGCCAGGGATGGCCAGCACAACGGTGGATGTACTCGACATTTTTTCAGAAGCGCACACGCTGGAACAAACTGCATGTACCATAATGCCCAAGGGCCAACTCGCTGGTAGGAGGAGCAGTGTGCGACCATATGGATTGTTGTTTGTTAAGGCTCCCTTGAGCCGGTCGAGCTGACGAGCTCATGGTTACTCACTTGCGCGCTGCGAGAGGTATCAATACCTGAGAAGACTTTTGGCAGCCTACGCAGCAGCCCCATACACACGCCTATTCCCTGCTGATGAGAGGTAACGACCTCGAAACACTTGTCCAGGGATGGCCAGCACAACAGTGGATATACTCGAAATTTTTTCAGAAGCGGACACGCTGGAACGAACTGCATTTACCATAATGCCCAGGGGCCAACTCGCTGGTAGGCGGAGCAGAGTTCGACCATATGGATTGTTGTTTATCAAGGCTCCCTTGAGCCGGTCGAGCTGACGAGCTCATGGTTACGGACCTGAACGCCGCAAGAGGTATCAATACCTGAGAACACTTTTGGCAGCCTACGCAGCAGCCCCATACACACGCCTTTTCCCTGCTGATGAGAGGTAACGACCTGGAAACACGTGTCGGGGGATAGCCAGCACAACGGTGGATATACTCGACATTTTTTCAGAAGCGCACATGCTGGAACGAACTGCATTTACCATAATGCCCAGGGGCCAACTCGCTGGTAGGAGGAGCAGTGTGCGACCATATGGATTGTTGTTTGTTAAGGCTCCCTTCAGCCGGTCGAGCTGACGAGCTCATGGTTATGCACGTGTCGGGGGATAGCCTGCACAACAGTTGATATACTCGACATTTTTTAGGAAGCGCGCACGCTGGAACGAACTGCATTTACCATAATGCCCAGGGGCCAACACGCTGGTAGGAGGAGCAGTGTGCGACCATATGGATTGTTGTTTATTAAGGCTCCCTTGAGCCGGTCGAGCTGACGAGCTCCTGGTTATGCACCTGCGCACCGCGAGAGGTATCAATACCTGAGAACACTTTTGGCAGCCTACGCAGCAGCCCCATACACACGCCTATTCCCTGCTGATGAGAGGTAACGACCTCGAAACACGTGTCCAGGGATGGCCAGCACAACGGTGGATATATTCGACATTTTTTCAGAAGCGCACATGCTGGAACGAACTGCATTTATTATAATGCCCTTGGGCCAACTCGCTGGTAGGAGGAGCAGTGTTCAACCATATAGATTGTTGTTTATTAAGGCTCCCTTGAGCCGGTCGAGCTGACGAGCTCATGGTTACGCACCTGCACGCCGCGAGAGGTATCAAGACCTGAGATGACTTTTGTCAGCCTACGCAGCAGCGCCATACACACGCCTATTTCCTGCTGATGAGAGGTAACGACCTGGAAACACGTGTCGGGGGAAAGCCAGCACAACGGTGGATATACTCGACATTTTTTCAGAAGCGCACACGCTGGAACGAACTGCATTTACCATAATGCCCAGGGGCCAACTCGCTGGTAGGAGGAGCAGTGTGCGACCATATGGATTGTTATTTATTAAGGCTCCCTTGAGCCGGTTGAGCTGACGAGCTCATGGTTATGCACCTGCGCGCCTGGAGAGGTATCAAGACCTGAGAACACTTTTGGCAGCCTACGCAGCAGCCCCATACACACGCCTATTCCCTGCTGATGAGAGGTAACGACCTGGAAACACGTGTCGGGGATAGCCAGCACAACAGTGGATATACTCGACATTTTTTCAGAAGCGGACACGCTGGAATGAACTGCATTTACCATAATGCCCAGGGGCCAACTCGCTGGTAGGAGGAGCAGAGTTCGCCCATATGGATTGTTGTTTATCAAGGCTCCCTTGAGCCGGTCAAGCTGACGAGCTCATGGTTACGCACCTGCGTGCCGCAAGAGGTATCAATACCTGAGAACCCTTTTGGCAGCCTACGCAGCAGCCCCATACACACGCCTTTTCCCTGCTGATGAGAGGTAACGACCTGGAAACACGTGTCGGGGGATAGCCAGCACAACGGTGGATATACTCGACATTTTTTCAAAAACGCACATGCTGGAACGAACTGCATTTATCATAATGCCCAGGGGCCAACTCGCTGGTAGGAGGAGCAGTGTGCGACCATATGGATTGTTGTTTGTTAAGGCTCCCTTGAGCCGGTCGAGCTGACGAGCTCATGGTTACGCACCTGCGCGCCGCGAGAGGTATCAATACCTGAGAACACTTTTGGCAGCCTACGCAGCAGCCCCATACACACGCCTATTCCCTGCTGATGAGAGGTAACAACCTCAAAACACGTGTTCAGAGATGGCCAGCACAACGGTGGATATACTCGACATTTTTTCAGAAGCGCACACGCTGGAGCAAACTGCATGTACCATAATGCCCAGGGGCCAACTCGCTGGTAGGAGGAGCAGTGTGCGACCATATGGATTGCTGTTTATTAAGGCTCCCTTGAGCCGGTCGAGCTGACGTGCTCATGGTTACTCACCTGCGCGCCGCGAGAGGTATCAAGACCTGAGAACACTTTTGGCAGCCTACGCAGCAGCCCCATACACATGCCTATTCCCTGCTGATGAGAGGTAACGACCTGGAAACACGTGTCGGGGGATAGCCTGCACAACAGTTGATATACTCGACATTTTTTAGGAAGCGCGTACGCTGGAACGAACTGCATTTACCATAATGCCCAGGGGCCAACACGCTGGTAGGAGAAGCAGTGTCGACCATATGGATTGTTGTTTATTAAGGCTCCCCTGAGCCGGTCGAGCTGACGAGCTCATGGTTACGCACCTGCGCGCCGCGAGAGGTATCAAGATCTGAGAACACTTTTGGCAGCATATGCAGCAGCCCCATTCACACGCCTATTCCCTGCTGCTGAGAGGTAACAACCTCAAAACTCGTGTCCAGGGATGGCCAGCACAATGGTGGATATACTCGAAATTTTTTCAGAAGCGCACATGCTGGAACGAACTGCATTTACCATAATGCCTAAGGGCCAACTCGCTGGTAGGAGGAGCAGTGTGCGACCATATGGATTGTTGTTTAAGTCTCCCTTGAGCCGGTCGAGCTGACGAGCTCATGGTTACGCACCTGCGCACCGCGAGAGGTATCAATACCTGAGAACACTTTTGGCAGCCTACGGTGCAGCCCCATACACACGCCTATTCCCTGCTGATGAGAGGTAACGACCTCGAAACACATGTCCAGGGATGGCCAGCACAACGGTGGATATACTCGACATTTTTTCAGAAGCAAACACGCTGGAACAAACTGCATGTACCATAATGCCCAGGGCCAATTCGCTGGTAGGAGGAGCAGTGTGCGACCATATAGATTGTTGTTTATTAAGGCTCCCTTGAGCTGGTCGAGCGGACGAGCTCATGATTACGCACCTGCGCGCCACGAGAGGTATCAATACCTGAGAACACTTTTGGCAGCATACGCAGCAGCCCCATACACACGCCTATTCCCTGCTGATGAGAGGTAATGACCTAGAAACACGTGTCCAGGGATGGCCAGCACAACGGTGGATATACTCGACATTTTTTCAGAAGCGCACATGCAGGAACGAACTGCATTTACCATAATGCCCAAGGGCCAACTCGCTGGTAGGAGGAGCAGTGTGCGACCATATGGATTGTGGTTTAAGGCTCCCTTGAGCCGGTCGAGCTGACGAGCTCATGGTTACGCACCTGCGCGCCGCGAGAGGTATCAAGACCTGAGAACACTTTTGGCAGTCTACGCAGCAGCCCCATACACACGCCTATTCCCTACTGATGAGAGGAAACAACCTTGAAACACGTGTCCAGGGATGGCCAGCACAACAGTGGATATATTCAACATTTTTTCAGAAGCGCACACGCTGGAACAAACTGCATTTACCATAATGCCCAGGGGCCAACTCGCTGGTAGGAGGAGCAGTGTTCGACCATATGGATTATTGTTTATTAAGGCTCCCTTGAGCCGGTCGAGCTGACGAGCTCATGGTTACGCAACTGCGCGCCGCGAGAGGTATCAATACCTGAGAACACTTTTGGCAGCTACACAGCAGCCTCATACACACGCCTATTCCCTGCTGATGAGAGGTAAACGACCTGGAAACACGTGTCCAGGGATAGCCAGCACAACGGTGGATATACTCGACATTTTTTCAGAAGCGCACACACTGGAACGAACTGCATTTACCATAATGCCCAGGGGCCAACCCGCTGGTAGGAGGAGCAGTGTGCGACCATATGGATTGTTGTTTATTAAGGCTCCCTTGAGCCGGTCGAGGTGACGAGCTCATGGTTACGCACCTGCACGCCACGAGAGGTTTCAAGACCTGAGAACATTTTTGCAGCCTGTGCAGCAGCCCCATACACACGCCTATTCCCTGCTGATGAGAGGTAACGACCTTGAAACACGTGTCCAGGGATGGCCAGCACAACGGTGGATATACTCGACATTTTTTCAGAAGCGCACACGCTGGAACGAACTGCATTTACCATAATGCCCAGGGGCCAACTCGCTGGTAGGAGGAGCAGTGTGCGACCATATGGATTGTTGTTTGTTAAGGCTCCCTTGAGCCGGTCTAGCTGACGAGCTCATGGTTACGCACCTGCGCGCCGCGAGAGGTATCAATACCTGAGCACACTTTTGGCAGCCTACGCAGCAGCCCCATACACACGCCTATTCCCTGCTGATGAGAGGTAACGACCTCAAAACACGTGTTCAGAGATGGCCAGCACAACGGTGGATATACTCGACATTTTTTCAGAAGCGCACACGCTGGAGCAAACTGCATGTACCATAATGCCCAGGGGCCAACTCGCTGGTAGGAGGAGCAGTGTGCGACCATATGGATTGCTGTTTATTAAGGCTCCCTTGAGCCGGTCGAGCTGACGAGCTCATGGTTACTCACCTGCGCGCCGCAAGAGGTATCAAGACCTGAGAACACTTTTGGCAGCCTACGCAGCAGCCCCATACACACGCCTATTCCCTGCTGATGAGAGGAAACGACCTCGAAACACGTGTCCAGGGATGGCCAGCACAACGGTGGATATACTCGACATTTTTTCAGAAGCGCACATGCTGGAACGAACTGCATTTATTATAATGCCCTGGGGCCAACTCGCTGGTAGGAGGAGCAGTGTTCGACCATATAGATTGTTGTTTATTAAGGCTCCCTTGAGCCGGTCGAGCTAACGAGCTCATGGTTAAACACCTGCACGCCGCGAGAGGTATCAAGACCTGAGATCACTTTTGTCAGCCTACGCAGCAGCCCCATACACACGCCTATTTCCTGCTGATGAGAGGTAACGACCTGGAAACACGTGTCGGGTGATAGCCAGCACAACGGTGGATATACTCGACATTTTTTCAGAAGCGCACACGCTGGAACGAACTGCATTTACCATAATGCCCAGGGGCCAACTCGCTGGTAGGAGGAGCAGTGTGCGACCATATGGATTGTTATTTATTAAGGCTCCCTTGAGCCGGTTGAGCTGACGAGCTCATGGTTATGCACCTGCGCGCCCGGAGAGGTATCAAGACCTGAGAACACTTTTGGCAGCCTACGCAGCAGCCCCATACACACGCCTATTCCCTGCTGATGAGAGGTAACAACCTGGAAACACGTGTCGGGGGATAGCCAGCACAACAGTGGATATACTCGACATTTTTTCAGAAGCGGAAACGCTGGAACGAACTGCATTTACCATAATGCCCAGGGGCCAACTCGCTGGTAGGAGGAGCAGAGTTCGACCATATGGATTGTTGTTTATCAAGGCTCCCTTGAGCCGGTCGAGCTGACGAGCTCATGGTTACGCACCTGCGTGCCGCAAGAGGTATCAATACCTGAGAACACTTTTGGCAGCCTACGCAGCAGCCCCATACACACGCCTTTTCCCTGCTGATGAGAGGTAACGACCTGGAAACACGTGTCGGGGGATAGCCAGCACAACGGTGGATATACTCGACATTTTTTCAGAAGCGCACATGCTGGAACGAACTGCATTTACCATAATGCTCAGGGGCCAACTCGCTGGTAGGAGGAGCAGTGTGCGACCATATGGATTGTTGTTTGTTAAGGCTCCCTTGAGCCGGTCTAGCTGACGAGCTCATGGTTACGCACCTGCGCGCCGCGAGAGGTATCAATACCTGAGCACACTTTTGGCAGCCTACGCAGCAGCCCCATACACACGCCTATTCCCTGCTGATGAGAGGTAACGACCTGGAAACACGTGTCGGGGGATAGCCTGCACAACAGTTGATATACTCGACATTTTTTAGGAAGCGCGCACGCTGGAACGAACTGCATTTACCATAATGCCCAGGGGCCAACACGCTGGTAGGAGGAGCAGTGTGCGACCATATGGATTGTTGTTTATTAAGGCTCCCTTGAGCCGGTCGAGCTGACGAGCTCATGGTTACGCACCTGCGCGCCGCGAGAGGTATCAAGATCTGAGAACACTTTTGGCAGCATATGCAGCAGCCCCATTCACACGCCTATTCCCTGCTGCTGAGAGGTAACGACCTCAAAACACGTGTCCAGGGATGGCCAGCACAATGGTGGATATACTCGAAATTTTTTCAGAAGCGCACATGCTGGAACGAACTGCATTTACCATAATGCCTAAGGGCCAACTCGCTGTTAGGAGGAGCAGTGTGCGACCATATGGATTGTTGTTTAAGTCTCCCTTGAGCCGGTCGAGCTGACGAGCTCATGGTTACGCACCTGCGCACCGCGAGAGGTATCAATACCTGAGAACACTTTTGGCAGCCTACGCAGCAGCCCCATACGCACGCCTATTTCCTGCTGATGAGAGGTAACGACCTGGAAACACGTGTCGGGGGATAGCCAGCACAACGGTGGATATACTCGACATTTTTTCAGAAGCGCACATGCTGGAACGAACTGCATTTATTATAATGCCCTGGGGCCAACTCGCTGGTAGGAGGAGCAGTGTTCGACCATATAGATTGTTGTTTATTAAGGCTCCCTTGAGACGGTCGAGCTGACGAGCTCATGGTTACGCACCTGCACGCCGCGAGAGGTATCAAGACCTGAGATCACTTTTGTCAGCCTACGCAGCAGCCCCATACACGCCTATTTCCTGCTGATGAGAGGTAACGACCTGGAAACACGTGTCGGGGGATAGCCAGCACAACGGTGGATATACTCGACATTTTTTCAGAAGCGCACACGCTGGAACGAACTGCATTTACCATAATGCCCAGGGGCCAACTCGCTGGTAGGAGGAGCAGTGTGCGGCCATATGGATTGTTATTTATTAAGGCTCCCTTGAGCCGGTTGAGCTGACGAGCTCATGGTTATGCACCTGCGCGCCCGGAGAGGTATCAAGACCTGAGAACACTTTTGGCAGCCTACGCAGCAGCCCCATACACACGCCTATTCCCTGCTGATGAGAGGTAACGACCTGGAAACACGTGTCGGGGGATAGCCAGCACAACAGTGGATATACTCGACATTTTTTCAGAAGCGGACACGCTGGAACGAACTGCATTTACCATAATGCCCAGGGGCCAACTCGCTGGTAGGAGGAGCAGAGTTCGACCATATGGATTGTTGTTTATCAAGGCTCCCTTGAGCCGGTCGAGCTGACGAGCTCATGGTTACGCACCTGCGTGCCGCAAGAGGTATCAATACCTGAGAACACTTTTGGCAGCCTACGCAGCAGCCCCATACACACGCCTTTTCCCTGCTGATGAGAGGTAACGACCTAGAAACACGTGTCGGGGGATAGCCAGCACAACGGTGGATATACTCGACATTTTTTCAGAAGCGCACATGCTGGAACGAACTGCATTTACCATAATGCTCAGGGGCCAACTCGCTGGTAGGAGGAGCAGTGTGCGACCATATGGATTGTTGTTTGTTAAGGCTCCCTTGAGCCGGTCTAGCTGACGAGCTCATGGTTACGCACCTGCGCGCCGCGAGAGGTATCAATACCTGAGCACACTTTTGGCAGCCTACGCAGCAGCCCCATACACACGCCTATTCCCTGCTGATGAGAGGTAACGACCTCAAAACACGTGTTCAGAGATGGCCAGCACAACGGTGGATATACTCGACATTTTTTCAGAAGCGCACACGCTGGAGCAAACTGCATGTACCATAATGCCCAGGGGCCAACTCGCTGGTAGGAGGAGCAGTGTGCGACCATATGGATTGCTGTTTATTAAGGCTCCCTTGAGCCGGTCGAGCTGACGAGCTCATGGTTACTCACCTGCGCGCCGCGAGAGGTATCAAGACCTGAGAACACTTTTGGCAGCCTACGCAGCAGCCCCATACACACGCCTATTCCCTGCTGATGAGAGGAAACGACCTCGAAACACGTGTCCAGGGATGGCCAGCACAACGGTGGATATACTCGACATTTTTTCAGAAGCGCACATGCTGGAACGAACTGCATTTATTATAATGCCCTGGGGCCAACTCGCTGGTAGGAGGAGCAGTGTTCGACCATATAGATTGTTGTTTATTAAGGCTCCCTTGAGCCGGTCGAGCTAACGAGCTCATGGTTACACACCTGCACGCCGCGAGAGGTATCAAGACCTGAGATCACTTTTGTCAGCCTACGCAGCAGCCCCATACACACGCCTATTTCCTGCTGATGAGAGGTAACGACCTGGAAACACGTGTCGGGGGATAGCCAGCACAACGGTGGATATACTCGACATTTTTTCAGAAGCGCACACGCTGGAACGAACTGCATTTACCATAATGCCCAGGGGCCAACTCGCTGGTAGGAGGAGCAGTGTGCGACCATATGGATTGTTATTTATTAAGGCTCCCTTGAGCCGGTTGAGCTGACGAGCTCATGGTTATGCACCTGCGCGCCCGGAGAGGTATCAAGACCTGAGAACACTTTTGGCAGCCTACGCAGCAGCCCCATACACACGCCTATTCCCTGCTGATGAGAGGTAACGACCTGGAAACACGTGTCAGGGGATAGCCAGCACAACAGTGGATATACTCGACATTTTTTCAGAAGCGGACACGCTGGAACGAACTGCATTTACCATAATGCCCAGGGGCCAACTCGCTGGTAGGAGGAGCAGAGTTCGACCATATGGATTGTTGTTTATCAAGGCTCCCTTGAGCCGGTCGAGCTGACGAGCTCATGGTTACGCACCTGCGTGCCGCAAGAGGTATCAATACCTGAGAACACTTTTGGCAGCCTACGCAGCAGCCCCATACACACGCCTTTTCCCTGCTGATGAGAGGTAACGACCTGGAAACACGTGTCGGGGGATAGCCAGCACAACGGTGGATATACTCGACATTTTTTCAGAAGCGCACATGCTGGAACGAACTGCATTTACCATAATGCTCAGGGGCCAACTCGCTGGTAGGAGGAGCAGTGTGCGACCATATGGATTGTTGTTTGTTAAGGCTCCCTTGAGCCGGTCTAGCTGACGAGCTCATGGTTACGCACCTGCGCGCCGCGAGAGGTATCAATACCTGAGCACACTTTTGGCAGCCTACGCAGCAGCCCCATACACACGCCTATTCCCTGCTGATGAGAGGTAACAACCTCAAAACACGTGTTCAGAGATGGCCAGCACAACGGTGGATATACTCGACATTTTTTCAGAAGCGCACACGCTGGAGCAAACTGCATGTACCATAATGCCCAGGGGCCAACTCGCTGGTAGGAGGAGCAGTGTGCGACCATATGGATTGCTGTTTATTAAGGCTCCCTTGAGCCGGTCGAGCTGACGAGCTCATGGTTACTCACCTGCGCGCCGCGAGAGGTATCAAGACCTGAGAACACTTTTGGCAGCCTACGCAGCAGCCCCATACACACGCCTATTCCCTGCTGATGAGAGGTAACGACCTGGAAACACGTGTCGGGGGATAGCCTGCACAACAGTTGATATACTCGACATTTTTTAGGAAGCGCGCACGCTGGAACGAACTGCATTTACCATAATGCCCAGGGGCCAACACGCTGGTAGGAGGAGCAGTGTGCGACCATATGGATTGTTGTTTATTAAGGCTCCCTTGAGCCGGTCGAGCTGACGAGCTCATGGTTACGCACCTGCGCGCCGCGAGAGGTATCAAGATCTGAGAACACTTTTGGCAGCATATGCAGCAGCCCCATTCACACGCCTATTCCCTGCTGCTGAGAGGTAACGACCTGGAAACACGTGTCGGTGGATAGCCAGCACAACGGTGGATATATTCGACATTTTTTCAGAAGCGCACATGCTGGAACCAACTGCATTTACCATAATGCCCAGGGGCCAACTCGCTGGTAGGAGGAGCAGTGTGCGACCATATGGATTGTTATTTATTAAGGCTCCCTTGAGCCGGTTGAGCTGACGAGCTCATGGTTACGCACCTGCGCGCCCGGAGAGGTATCAAGACCTGAGAACACTTTTGTCAGCCTACGCAGCAGCCCCATACACACGCCTATTCCCTGCTGATGAGAGGTAACGACCTGGAAACACGTGTCGGGGATAGCCAGCACAACAGTGGATATACTCGACATTTTTTCAGAAGCGCACATGCTGCATTTAGCATAATGCCCAGGGGCCAACTCGCTGGTAGGAGGAGCAGTGTGCGACCATATGGATTGTTGTTTGTTAAGGCTCCCTTGAGCCGGTCGAGCTGACGAGCTCATGGTTACGCACCTGCGCGCCGCGAGAGGTATCAATACCTCAGTAGACTTTTGGCAGCCTACGCAACAGCCCCATACACACGCCTATTCCATGCTGATGAGAGGTAACAACCTCAAAACACGTGTCCAGAGATGGCCAGCACAACAGTGGATATACTCGACATGTTTTCAGAAGCGCACACGCTGGAACGAACTGCATTTACCATAATGGCCAGGGGCCAACTCGCTGGAAGCAGGAGCAGTGTTCGACCATATGGATTATTGGTTATCAAGGTTCCCTTGAGCCGGTTGAGCTGACAAGCTCATGGTTACGCACCTGCGCGCCGCGAGAGGTATCAATACCTGAGAACACTTTTGGCGGCCTACGCAGCAGCCCCATACACACGCCTATTCCCTGCTGATGAGAGGTAACGACCTCGAAACACGTGTCCAAGGATGGCCAGCACAACTGTAGATATACTCGACATTTTTTCAGAAGCGCACATGCTAGAACGAACTGCATTTATTATAATGCCCTGGGGCCAACTCGCTGGTAGGAGGAGCAGTGTTCGACCATATAGATTGTTGTTTATTAAGGCTCCCTTGAGCCGGTCGAGCTGACGAGCTCATGGTTACGCACCTGCACGCCGCGAGAGGTATCAAGACCTGAGATCACTTTTGTCAGCCTACGCAACAGCCCCATACACACGCCTATTCCATGCTGATGAGAGGTAACAACCTCAAAACACGTGTCCAGAGATGGCCAGCACAACGGTGGATATACTTGACATTTTTTCAGAAGCGCACACGCTGGAACGAACTGCATTTACCATAATGCCCAGGGGCCAACTCGCTGGTAGGAGGAGCAGTGTTCGACCATATGGATTATTGTTTATTAAGGCTCCCTTGAGCCGGTCGAGCTGACGAGCTCATGGTTACGCACCTGCGCCGCGAGAGGTATCAATACCTGAGAACACTTTTGGCAGCCTACGCAGCAGCCCCATACACACGCCTATTCCCTGCTGATGAGAGGAAACGACCTCGAAACACGTGTCCAGGGATGGCCAGCACAACGGTGGATATACTCGACATTTTTTCAGAAGCGCACATGCTGGAACGAACTGCATTTATTATAATGCCCTGGGGCCAACTCGCTGGTAGGAGGAGCAGTGTTCGACCATATAGATTGTTGTTTATTAAGGCTCCCTTGAGCCGGTCGAGCTAACGAGCTCATGGTTACACACCTGCACGCCGCGAGAGGTATCAAGACCTGAGATCACTTTTGTCAGCCTACGCAGCAGCCCCATACACACGCCTATTTCCTGCTGATGAGAGGTAACGACCTGGAAACACGTGTCGGGGGATAGCCAGCACAACGGTGGATATACTCGACATTTTTTCAGAAGCGCACACGCTGGAACGAACTGCATTTACCATAATGCCCAGGGGCCAACTCGCTGGTAGGAGGAGCAGTGTGCGACCATATGGATTGTTATTTATTAAGGCTCCCTTGAGCCGGTCGAGCTGACGAGCTCATGGTTACGCACCTGTGTGCCGCGAGAGGTATCAATACCTCAGAACACTTTTGGCAGCCTACGCAACAGCCCCATACACACGCCTATTCCATGCTGATGAGAGGTAACGACCTCAAAACACGTGTCCAGAGATGGCCAGCACAACGGTGGATATACTCGACATTTTTTCAGAAGCGCACACGCTGGAACGAACTACATTCACCATAATGCCCAGGGGCCAACTCGCTGGTAGGAGGAGCAGTTTTCGACCATATGGATTATTGTTTATTAAGGCTCCCTTGAGCCGGTCGAGCTGACGAGCTCATGGTTACGCACCTGCGCGCCGCGAGAGGTATCAATACCTGAGAACACTTTGGGCAGCCTACGCAGCAGCCCCATACACACGCCTATTCCCGGCTGATGAGAGGTAACGACCTCGAAACACGTGTCGGGGGATAGCCAGCACAACGGTGGATATACTCGACATTTTTTCAGAAGCGCACATGCTGGAACAAACTGCATGTACCATAATGCCCAGGGGCCAACTCGCTGGTAGGAGGAGCAGTGTGCGACCATATGGATTGTTGTTTATTAAGGCTCCCTTGAGCCGGTCGAGCTAATGAGCTCATGGTTACGCACCTGCGCGTCGCGAGAGGTATCAAGACCTGAGAACACTTTTGGCAGCCTACACAGCAGCCCCATACACACGCCTATTCCCTGCTGATGAGAGGTAACGTCCTCGAAACACGTGTCCAAGGATGGCCAGCACAACTGTAGATATACTCGACATTTTTTCAGAAGCGCACATGCTAGAACTAACTGCATTTATTATAATGCCCTGGAGCCAACTCGCTGGTAGGAGGAGCAGTGTTCGACCATATAGATTGTTGTTTATTAAGGCTCCCTTGAGCCGGTCGAGCTGACGAGCTCATGGTTACGCACCTGCACGCCGCGAGGGGTATCAAGACCTGAGATCACTTTTGTCAGCCTACGCAACAGCCCCATACACACGCCTATTCCATGCTGATGAGAGGTAACAACCTCAAAACACGTGTCCAGAGATGGCCAGCA
Organism: Lissotriton vulgaris; assembly: GCF_964263255.1. Classification (NCBI taxonomy): domain Eukaryota; kingdom Metazoa; phylum Chordata; class Amphibia; order Caudata; family Salamandridae; genus Lissotriton; species Lissotriton vulgaris. The sequence continues at coordinate 108,448 of NW_028248315.1, read as the reverse complement.
CAACGGTGGATATACTTGACATTTTTTCAGAAGCGCACACGCTGGAACGAACTGCATTTACCATAATGCCCAGGGGCCAACTCGCTGGTAGGAGGAGCAGTGTTCGACCATATGGATTATTGTTTATTAAGGCTCCCTTGAGCCGGTCGAGCTGACGAGCTCATGGTTACGCACCTGCGCCGCGAGAGGTATCAATACCTGAGAACACTTTTGGCAGCCTACGCAGCAGCCCCATACACACGCCTATTCCCTGCTGATGAGAGGAAACGAACTCGAAACACGTGTCCAGGGATGGCCAGCACAACGGTGGATATACTCGACATTTTTTCAGAAGCGCACATGCTGGAACGAACTGCATTTATTATAATGCCCTGGGGCCAACTCGCTGGTAGGAGGAGCAGTGTTCGACCATATAGATTGTTGTTTATTAAGGCTCCCTTGAGCCGGTCGAGCTAACGAGCTCATGGTTACACACCTGCACGCCGCGAGAGGTATCAAGACCTGAGATCACTTTTGTCAGCCTACGCAGCAGCCCCATACACACGCCTATTTCCTGCTGATGAGAGGTAACGACCTGGAAACACGTGTCGGGGGATAGCCAGCACAACGGTGGATATACTCGACATTTTTTCAGAAGCGCACACGCTGGAACGAACTGCATTTACCATAATGCCCAGGGGCCAACTCGCTGGTAGGAGGAGCAGTGTGCGACCATATGGATTGTTATTTATTAAGGCTCCCTTGAGCCGTTTGAGCTGACGAGCTCATGGTTATGCACCTGCGCGCCCGGAGAGGTATCAAGACCTGAGAACACTTTTGGCATCCTACGCAGCAGCCCCATACACACGCCTATTCCCTGCTGATGAGAGGTAACGACCTGGAAACACGTGTCGGGGGATAGCCAGCACAACAGTGGATATACTCGACATTTTTTCAGAAGCGGACACGCTGGAACGAACTGCATTTACCATAATGCCCAGGGGCCAACTCGCTGGTAGGAGGAGCAGAGTTCGACCATATGGATTGTTGTTTATCAAGGCTCCCTTGAGCCGGTCGAGCTGACGAGCTCATGGTTACGCACCTGCGTGCCGCAAGAGGTATCAATACCTGAGAACACTTTTGGCAGCCTACGCAGCAGCCCCATACACACGCCTTTTCCCTTCTGATGAGAGGTAACGACCTGGAAACACGTGTCGGGGGATAGCCAGCACAACGGTGGATATACTCGACATTTTTTCAGAAGCGAACATGCTGGAACGAACTGCATTTACCATAATGCTCAGGGGCCAACTCGCTGGTAGGAGGAGCAGTGTGCGACCATATGGATTGTTGTTTGTTAAGGCTCCCTTGAGCCGGTCTAGCTGACGAGCTCATGGTTACGAACCTGCGCGCCGCGAGAGGTATCAATACCTGAGCACACTTTTGGCAGCCTACGCAGCAGCCCCATACACATGCCTATTCCCTGCTGATGAGAGGTAACGACCTCAAAACACGTGTTCAGAGATGGCCAGCACAACGGTGGATATACTCGACATTTTTTCAGAAGCGCACACGCTGGAGCAAACTGCATGTACCATAATGCCCAGGGGCCAACTCGCTGGTAGGAGGAGCAGTGTGCGACCATATGGATTGCTGTTTATTAAGGCTCCCTTGAGCCGGTCGAGCTGACGAGCTCATGGTTACTCACCTGCGCGCCGCGAGAGGTATCAAGACCTGAGAACACTTTTGGCAGCCTACGCAGCAGCCCCATACACACGCCTATTCCCTGCTGATGAGAGGAAACGACCTCGAAACACGTGTCCAGGGATGGCCAGCACAACGGTGGATATACTCGACATTTTTTCAGAAGCGCACATGCTGGAACGAACTGCATTTATTATAATGCCCTGGGGCCAACTCGCTGGTAGGAGGAGCAGTGTTCGACCATATAAATTGTTGTTTATTAAGGCTCCCTTGAGCCGGTCGAGCTAACGAGCTCATGGTTACACACCTGCACGCCGCGAGAGGTATCAAGACCTGAGATCACTTTTGTCAGCCTACGCAGCAGCCCCATACACACGCCTATTTCCTGCTGATGAGAGGTAACGACCTGGAAACACGTGTCGGGGGATAGCCAGCACAACGGTGGATATACTCGACATTTTTTCAGAAGCGCACACGCTGGAACGAACTGCATTTACCATAATGCCCATGGGCCAACTCGCTGGTAGGAGGAGCAGTGTGCGACCATATGGATTGTTATTTATTAAGACTCCCTTGAGCCGGTTGAGCTGACGAGCTCATGGTTATGCACCTGCGCGCCCGGAGAGGTATCAAGACCTGAGAACACTTTTGGCAGCCTACGCAGCAGCCCCATACACACGCCTATTCCCTGCTGATGAGAGGTAACGACCTGGAAACACGTGTCGGGGGATAGCCAGCACAACAGTGGATATACTCGACATTTTTTCAGAAGCGGACACGCTGGAACGAACTGCATTTACCATAATGCCCAGGGGCCAACTCGCTGGTAGGAGGAGCAGAGTTCGACCATATGGATTGTTGTTTATCAAGGCTCCCTTGAGCCGGTCGAGCTGACGAGCTCATGGTTACGCACCTGCGTGCCGCAAGAGGTATCAATACCTGAGAACACTTTTGGCAGCCTACGCAGCAGCCCAATACACACGCCTTTTCCCTGCTGATGAGAGGTAACGACCTGGAAACACGTGTCGGGGGATAGCCAGCACAACGGTGGATATACTCGACATTTTTTCAGAAGCGCACATGCTGGAACGAACTGCATTTACCATAATGCTCAGGGGCCAACTCGCTGGTAGGAGGAGCAGTGTGCGACCATATGGATTGTTGTTTGTTAAGGCTCCCTTGAGCCGGTCTAGCTGACGAGCTCATGGTTACGCACCTGCGCGCAGCGAGAGGTATCAATACCTGAGCACACTTTTGGCAGCCTACGCAGCAGCCGCATACACACGCCTATTCCCTGCTGATGAGAGGTAACGACCTCAAAACACGTGTTCAGAGATGGCCAGCACAACGGTGGATATACTCGACATTTTTTCAGAAGCGCACACGCTGGAGCAAACTGCATGTACCATAATGCCCAGGGGCCAACTCGCTGGTAGGAGGAGCAGTGTGCGACCATATGGATTGCTGTTTATTAAGGCTCCCTTGAGCCGGTCGAGCTGACGAGCTCATGGTTACTCACCTGCGCGCCGCGAGAGGTATCAAGACCTGAGAACACTTTTGGCAGCCTACGCAGCAGCCCCATACACACGCCTATTCCCTGCTGATGAGAGGTAACGACCTGGAAACACGTGTCGGGGGATAGCCTGCACAACAGTTGATATACTCGACATTTTTTAGGAAGCGCGCACGCTGGAACGAACTGCATTTACCATAATGCCCAGGGGCCAACACGCTGGTAGGAGGAGCAGTGTGCGACCATATGGATTGTTGTTTATTAAGGCTCCCTTGAGCCGGTCGAGCTGACGAGCTCATGGTTACGCACCTGCGCGCCGCAAGAGGTATCAAGATCTGAGAACACTTTTGGCAGCATTTGCAGCAGCCCCATTCACACGCCTATTCCCTGCTGCTGAGAGGTAACGACCTCAAAACACGTGTCCAGGGATGGCCAGCACAATGGTGGATATACTCGAAATTTTTTCAGAAGCGCACATGCTGGAACGAACTGCATTTACCATAATGCCTAAGGGCCAACTCGCTGTTAGGAGGAGCAGTGTGCGACCATATGGATTGTTGTTTAAGTCTCCCTTGAGCCGGTCGAGCTGACGAGCTCATGGTTACGCACCTGCACACCGCGAGAGGTATCAATACCTGAGAACACTTTTGGCAGCCTACGCAGCAGCCCCATACACACGCCTATTTCCTGCTGATGAGAGGTAACGACCTGGAAACACGTGTCGGGGGATAGCCAGCACAACGGTGGATATACTCGACATTTTTTCAGAAGCGCACATGCTGGAACGAACTGCATTTATTATAATGCCCTGGGGCCAACTCGCTGGTAGGAGGAGCAGTGTTCGACCATATAGATTGTTGTTTATTAAGGCTCCCTTGAGCCGGTCGAGCTGACGAGCTCATGGTTACGCACCTGCACGCAGCGAGAGGTATCAAGACCTGAGATCCCTTTTGTCAGCCTACGCAGCAGCCCCATACACACGCCTATTTCCTGCTGATGAGAGGTAACGACCTGGAAACACGTGTCGGGGGATAGCCAGCACAACGGTGGATATACTCGACATTTTTTCAGAAGCGCACACGCTGGAACGAACTGCATTTACCATAATGCCCAGGGGCCAACTCGCTGGTAGGAGGAGCAGTGTGCGACCATATGGATTGTTATTTATTAAGGCTCCCTTGAGCCGGTTGAGCTGACGAGCTCATGGTTATGCACCTGCGCGCCCGGAGAGGTATCAAGACCTGAGAACACTTTTGGCAGCCTACGCAGCAGCCCCATACACACGCCTATTCCCTGCTGATGAGAGGTAACGACCTGGAAACACGTGTCGGGGGATAGCCAGCACAGCAGTGGATATACTCGACATTTTTTCAGAAGCGGACACGCTGGAACAAACTGCATTTACCATAATGCCCAGGGGCCAACTCGCTGGTAGGAGGAGCAGAGTTCGACCATATGGATTGTTGTTTATCAAGGCTCCCTTGAGCCGGTCGAGCTGACGAGCTCATGGTTACGCAACTGCGTGCCGCAAGAGGTATCAATACCTGAGAACACTTTTGGCAGCCTACGCAGCAGCCCCATACACACGCCTTTTCCCTGCTGATGAGAGGTAACGACCTGGAAACACGTGTCGGGGGATAGCCAGCACAACGGTGGATATACTCGACATTTTTTCAGAAGCGCACATGCTGGAACGAACTGCATTTACCATAATGCTCAGGGGCCAACTCGCTGGTAGGAGGAGCAGTGTGCGACCATATGGATTGTTGTTTGTTAAGGCTCCCTTGAGCCGGTCTAGCTGACGAGCTCATGGTTACGCACCTGCGCGCCGCGAGAGGTATCAATACCTGAGCACACTTTTGGCAGCCTACGCAGCAGCCCCATACACACGCCTATTCCCTGCTGATGAGAGGTAACGACCTCAAAACACGTGTTCAGAGATGGCCAGCACAACGGTGGATATACTCGACATTTTTTCAGAAGCGCACACGCTGGAGCAAACTGCATGTACCATAATGCCCAGGGGCCAACTCGCTGGTAGGAGGAGCAGTGTGCGACCATATGGATTGCTGTTTATTAAGGCTCCCTTGAGCCGGTCGAGCTGACGAGCTCATGGTTACTCACCTGCGCGCCGCGAGAGGTATCAAGACCTGAGAACACTTTTGGCAGCCTACGCAGCAGCCCCATACACACGCCTATTCCCTGCTGATGAGAGGAAACGACCTCGAAACACGTGTCCAGGGATGGCCAGCACAACGGTGGATATACTCGACATTTTTTCAGAAGCGCACATGCTGGAACGAACTGCATTTATTATAATGCCCTGGGGCCAACTCGCTGGTAGGAGGAGCAGTGTTCGACCATATAGATTGTTGTTTATTAAGGCTCCCTTGAGCCGGTCGAGCTAACGAGCTCATGGTTACACACCTGCACGCCGCGAGAGGTATCAAGACCTGAGATCACTTTTGTCAGCCTACGCAGCAGCCCCATACACACGCCTATTTCCTGCTGATGAGAGGTAACGACCTGGAAACACGTGTCGGGTGATAGCCAGCACAACGGTGGATATACTCGACATTTTTTCAGAAGCGCACACGCTGGAACGAACTGCATTTACCATAATGCCCAGGGGCCAACTCGCTGGTAGGAGGAGCAGTGTGCGACCATATGGATTGTTATTTATTAGGGCTCCCTTGAGCCGGTTGAGCTGACGAGCTCATGGTTATGCACCTGCGCGCCCGGAGAGGTATCAAGACCTGAGAACACTTTTGGCAGCCTACGCAGCAGCCCCATACACACGCCTATTCCCTGCTGATGAGAGGTAACAACCTGGAAACACGTGTCGGGGGATAGCCAGCACAACAGTGGATATACTCGAAATTTTTTCAGAAGCGGAAACGCTGGAACGAACTGCATTTACCATAATGCCCAGGGGCCAACTCGCTGGTAGGAGGAGCAGAGTTCGACCATATGGATTGTTGTTTATCAAGGCTCCCTTGAGCCGGTCGAGCTGACGAGCTCATGGTTACGCACCTGCGTGCCGCAAGAGGTATCAATACCTGAGAACACTTTTGGCAGCCTACGCAGCAGCCCCATACACACGCCTTTTCCCTGCTGATGAGAGGTAACGACCTGGAAACACGTGTCGGGGGATAGCCAGCACAACGGTGGATATACTCGACATTTTTTCAGAAGCGCACATGCTGGAACGAACTGCATTTACCATAATGCTCAGGGGCCAACTCGCTGGTAGGAGGAGCAGTGTGCGACCATATGGATTGTTGTTTGTTAAGGCTCCCTTGAGCCGGTCTAGCTGACGAGCTCATGGTTACGCACCTGCGCGCAGCGAGAGGTATCAATACCTGAGCACACTTTTGGCAGCCTACGCAGCAGCCCCATACACACGCCTATTCCCTGCTGATGAGAGGTAACGACCTCAAAACACGTGTTCAGAGATGGCCAGCACAACGGTGGATATACTCGACATTTTTTCAGAAGCGCACACGCTGGAGCAAACTGCATGTACCATAATGCCCAGGGGCCAACTCGCTGGTAGGAGGAGCAGTGTGCGACCATATGGATTGCTGTTTATTAAGGCTCCCTTGAGCCGGTCGAGCTGACGAGCTCATGGTTACTCACCTGCGCGCCGCGAGAGGTATCAAGACCTGAGAACACTTTTGGCAGCCTACGCAGCAGCCCCATACACACGCCTATTCCCTGCTGATGAGAGGTAACGACCTGGAAACACGTGTCGGGGGATAGCCTGCACAACAGTTGATATACTCGACATTTTTTAGGAAGCGCGCACGCTGGAACGAACTGCATTTACCATAATGCCCAGGGGCCAACACGCTGGTAGGAGGAGCAGTGTGCGACCATATGGATTGTTGTTTATTAAGGCTCCCTTGAGCCGGTCGAGCTGACGAGCTCATGGTTACGCACCTGCGCGCCGCAAGAGGTATCAAGATCTGAGAACACTTTTGGCAGCATATGCAGCAGCCCCATTCACACGCCTATTCCCTGCTGCTGAGAGGTAACGACCTCAAAACACGTGTCCAGGGATGGCCAGCACAATGGTGGATATACTCGAAATTTTTTCAGAAGCGCACATGCTGGAACGAACTGCATTTACCATAATGCCTAAGGGCCAACTCGCTGTTAGGAGGAGCAGTGTGCGACCATATGGATTGTTGTTTAAGTCTCCCTTGAGCCGGTCGAGCTGACGAGCTCATGGTTACGCACCTGCACACCGCGAGAGGTATCAATACCTGAGAACACTTTTGGCAGCCTACGCAGCAGCCCCATACACACGCCTATTTCCTGCTGATGAGAGGTAACGACCTGGAAACACGTGTCGGGGGATAGCCAGCACAACGGTGGATATACTCGACATTTTTTCAGAAGCGCACATGCTGGAACGAACTGCATTTATTATAATGCCCTGGGGCCAACTCGCTGGTAGGAGGAGCAGTGTTCGACCATATAGATTGTTGTTTATTAAGGCTCCCTTGAGCCGGTCGAGCTGACGAGCTCATGGTTACGCACCTGCACGCAGAGAGAGGTATCAAGACCTGAGATCCCTTTTGTCAGCCTACGCAGCAGCCCCATACACACGCCTATTTCCTGCTGATGAGAGGTAACGACCTGGAAACACGTGTCGGGGGATAGCCAGCACAACGGTGGATATACTCGACATTTTTTCAGAAGCGCACACGCTGGAACGAACTGCATTTACCATAATGCCCAGGGGCCAACTCGCTGGTAGGAGGAGCAGTGTGCGACCATATGGATTGTTATTTATTAAGGCTCCCTTGAGCCGGTTGAGCTGACGAGCTCATGGTTATGCACCTGCGCGCCCGGAGAGGTATCAAGACCTGAGAACACTTTTGGCAGCCTACGCAGCAGCCCCATACACACGCCTATTCCCTGCTGATGAGAGGTAACGACCTGGAAACACGTGTCGGGGGATAGCCAGCACAGCAGTGGATATACTCGACATTTTTTCAGAAGCGGACACGCTGGAACAAACTGCATTTACCATAATGCCCAGGGGCCAACTCGCTGGTAGGAGGAGCAGAGTTCGACCATATGGATTGTTGTTTATCAAGGCTCCCTTGAGCCGGTCGAGCTGACGAGCTCATGGTTACGCAACTGCGTGCCGCAAGAGGTATCAATACCTGAGAACACTTTTGGCAGCCTACGCAGCAGCCCCATACACACGCCTTTTCCCTGCTGATGAGAGGTAACGACCTGGAAACACGTGTCGGGGGATAGCCAGCACAACGGTGGATATACTCGACATTTTTTCAGAAGCGCACATGCTGGAACGAACTGCATTTACCATAATGCTCAGGGGCCAACTCGCTGGTAGGAGGAGCAGTGTGCGACCATATGGATTGTTGTTTGTTAAGGCTCCCTTGAGCCGGTCTAGCTGACGAGCTCATGGTTACGCACCTGCGCGCCGCGAGAGGTATCAATACCTGAGCACACTTTTGGCAGCCTACGCAGCAGCCCCATACACACGCCTATTCCCTGCTGATGAGAGGTAACGACCTCAAAACACGTGTTCAGAGATGGCCAGCACAACGGTGGATATACTCGACATTTTTTCAGAAGCGCACACGCTGGAGCAAACTGCATGTACCATAATGCCCAGGGGCCAACTCGCTGGTAGGAGGAGCAGTGTGCGACCATATGGATTGCTGTTTATTAAGGCTCCCTTGAGCCGGTCGAGCTGACGAGCTCATGGTTACTCACCTGCGCGCCGCGAGAGGTATCAAGACCTGAGAACACTTTTGGCAGCCTACGCAGCAGCCCCATACACACGCCTATTCCCTGCTGATGAGAGGAAACGACCTCGAAACACGTGTCCAGGGATGGCCAGCACAACGGTGGATATACTCGACATTTTTTCAGAAGCGCACATGCTGGAACGAACTGCATTTATTATAATGCCCTGGGGCCAACTCGCTGGTAGGAGGAGCAGTGTTCGACCATATAGATTGTTGTTTATTAAGGCTCCCTTGAGCCGGTCGAGCTAACGAGCTCATGGTTACACACCTGCACGCCGCGAGAGGTATCAAGACCTGAGATCACTTTTGTCAGCCTACGCAGCAGCCCCATACACACGCCTATTTCCTGCTGATGAGAGGTAACGACCTGGAAACACGTGTCGGGTGATAGCCAGCACAACGGTGGATATACTCGACATTTTTTCAGAAGCGCACACGCTGGAACGAACTGCATTTACCATAATGCCCAGGGGCCAACTCGCTGGTAGGAGGAGCAGTGTGCGACCATATGGATTGTTATTTATTAAGGCTCCCTTGAGCCGGTTGAGCTGACGAGCTCATGGTTATGCACCTGCGCGCCCGGAGAGGTATCAAGACCTGAGAACACTTTTGGCAGCCTACGCAGCAGCCCCATACACACGCCTATTCCCTGCTGATGAGAGGTAACAACCTGGAAACACGTGTCGGGGGATAGCCAGCACAACAGTGGATATACTCGACATTTTTTCAGAAGCGGAAACGCTGGAACGAACTGCATTTACCATAATGCCCAGGGGCCAACTCGCTGGTAGGAGGAGCAGAGTTCGACCATATGGATTGTTGTTTATCAAGGCTCCCTTGAGCCGGTCGAGCTGACGAGCTCATGGTTACGCACCTGCGTGCCGCAAGAGGTATCAATACCTGAGAACACTTTTGGCAGCCTACGCAGCAGCCCCATACACACGCCTTTTCCCTGCTGATGAGAGGTAACGACCTGGAAACACGTGTCGGGGGATAGCCAGCACAACGGTGGATATACTCGACATTTTTTCAGAAGCGCACATGCTGGAACGAACTGCATTTACCATAATGCTCAGGGGCCAACTCGCTGGTAGGAGGAGCAGTGTGCGACCATATGGATTGTTGTTTGTTAAGGCTCCCTTGAGCCGGTCTAGCTGACGAGCTCATGGTTACGCACCTGCGCGCCGCGAGAGGTATCAATACCTGAGCACACTTTTGGCAGCCTACGCAGCAGCCCCATACACACGCCTATTCCCTGCTGATGAGAGGTAACGACCTGGAAACACGTGTCGGGGGATAGCCTGCACAACAGTTGATATACTCGACATTTTTTAGGAAGCGCGCACGCTGGAACGAACTGCATTTACCATAATGCCCAGGGGCCAACACGCTGGTAGGAGGAGCAGTGTGCGACCATATGGATTGTTGTTTATTAAGGCTCCCTTGAGCCGGTCGAGCTGACGAGCTCATGGTTACGCACCTGCGCGCCGCGAGAGGTATCAAGATCTGAGAACACTTTTGGCAGCATATGCAGCAGCCCCATTCACACGCCTATTCCCTGCTGCTGAGAGGTAACGACCTCAAAACACGTGTCCAGGGATGGCCAGCACAATGGTGGATATACTCGAAATTTTTTCAGAAGCGCACATGCTGGAACGAACTGCATTTACCATAATGCCTAAGGGCCAACTCGCTGTTAGGAGGAGCAGTGTGCGACCATATGGATTGTTGTTTAAGTCTCCCTTGAGCCGGTCGAGCTGACGAGCTCATGGTTACGCACCTGCGCACCGCGAGAGGTATCAATACCTGAGAACACTTTTGGCAGCCTACGCAGCAGCCCCATACGCACGCCTATTTCCTGCTGATGAGAGGTAACGACCTGGAAACACGTGTCGGGGGATAGCCAGCACAACGGTGGATATACTCGACATTTTTTCAGAAGCGCACATGCTGGAACGAACTGCATTTATTATAATGCCCTGGGGCCAACTCGCTGGTAGGAGGAGCAGTGTTCGACCATATAGATTGTTGTTTATCAAGGCTCCCTTGAGCCGGTCGAGCTGACGAGCTCATGGTTACGCACCTGCGTGCCGCAAGAGGTATCAATACCTGAGAACACTTTTGGCAGCCTACGCAGCAGCCCCATACACACGCCTTTTCCCTGCTGATGAGAGGTAACGACCTAGAAACACGTGTCGGGGGATAACCAGCACAACGGTGGATATACTCGACATTTTTTCAGAAGCGCACATGCTGGAACGAACTGCATTTACCATAATGCTCAGGGGCCAACTCGCTGGTAGGAGGAGCAGTGTGCGACCATATGGATTGTTGTTTGTTAAGGCTCCCTTGAGCCGGTCTAGCTGACGAGCTCATGGTTACGCACCTGCGCGCCGCGAGAGGTATCAATACCTGAGCACACTTTTGGCAGCCTACGCAGCAGCCCCATACACACGCCTATTCCCTGCTGATGAGAGGTAACGACCTCAAAACACGTGTTCAGAGATGGCCAGCACAACGGTGGATATACTCGACATTTTTTCAGAAGCGCACACGCTGGAGCAAACTGCATGTACCATAATGCCCAGGGGCCAACTCGCTGGTAGGAGGAGCAGTGTGCGACCATATGGATTGCTGTTTATTAAGGCTCCCTTGAGCCGGTCGAGCTGACGAGCTCATGGTTACTCACCTGCGCGCCGCGAGAGGTATCAAGACCTGAGAACACTTTTGGCAGCCTACGCAGCAGCCCCATACACACGCCTATTCCCTGCTGATGAGAGGAAATGACCTCGAAACACGTGTCCAGGGATGGCCAGCACAACGGTGGATATACTCGACATTTTTTCAGAAGCGCACATGCTGGAACGAACTGCATTTATTATAATGCCCTGGGGCCAACTCGCTGGTAGGAGGAGCAGTGTTCGACCATATAGATTGTTGTTTATTAAGGCTCCCTTGAGCCGGTCGAGCTAACGAGCTCATGGTTACACACCTGCACGCCGCGAGAGGTATCAAGACCTGAGATCACTTTTGTCAGCCTACGCAGCAGCCCCATACACACGCCTATTTCCTGCTGATGAGAGGTAACGACCTGGAAACACGTGTCGGGGGATAGCCAGCACAACGGTGGATATACTCGACATTTTTTCAGAAGCGCACACGCTGGAACGAACTGCATTTACCATAATGCCCAGGGGCCAACTCGCTGGTAGGAGGAGCAGTGTGCGACCATATGGATTGTTATTTATTAAGGCTCCCTTGAGCCGGTTGAGCTGACGAGCTCATGGTTATGCACCTGCGCGCCCGGAGAGGTATCAAGACCTGAGAACACTTTTGGCAGCCTACGCAGCAGCCCCATACACACGCCTATTCCCTGCTGATGAGAGGTAACGACCAGGAAACACGTGTCGGGGGATAGCCAGCACAACAGTGGATATACTCGACATTTTTTCAGAAGCGGACACGCTGGAACGAACTGCATTTACCATAATGCCCAGGGGCCAACTCGCTGGTAGGAGGAGCAGAGTTCGACCATATGGATTGTTGTTTATCAAGGCTCCCTTGAGCCGGTCGAGCTGACGAGCTCATGGTTACGCACCTGCGTGCCGCAAGAGGTATCAATACCTGAGAACACTTTTGGCAGCCTACGCAGCAGCCCCATACACACGCCTTTTCCCTGCTGATGAGAGGTAACGACCTGGAAACACGTGTCGGGGGATAGCCAGCACAACGGTGGATATACTCGACATTTTTTCAGAAGCGCACATGCTGGAACGAACTGCATTTACCATAATGCTCAGGGGCCAACTCGCTGGTAGGAGGAGCAGTGTGCGACCATATGGATTGTTGTTTGTTAAGGCTCCCTTGAGCCGGTCTAGCTGACGAGCTCATGGTTACGCACCTGCGCGCCGCGAGAGGTATCAATACCTGAGCACACTTTTGGCAGCCTACGCAGCAGCCCCATACACACGCCTATTCCCTGCTGATGAGAGGTAACAACCTCAAAACACGTGTTCAGAGATGGCCAGCACAACGGTGGATATACTCGACATTTTTTCAGAAGCGCACACGCTGGAGCAAACTGCATGTACCATAATGCCCAGGGGCCAACTCGCTGGTAGGAGGAGCAGTGTGCGACCATATGGATTGCTGTTTATTAAGGCTCCCTTGAGCCGGTCGAGCTGACGAGCTCATGGTTACTCACCTGCGCGCCGCGAGAGGTATCAAGACCTGAGAACACTTTTGGCAGCCTACGCAGCAGCCCCATACACACGCCTATTCCCTGCTGATGAGAGGTAACGACCTGGAAACACGTGTCGGGGGATAGCCTGCACAACAGTTGATATACTCGACATTTTTTAGGAAGCGCACACGCTGGAACGAACTGCATTTACCATAATGCCCAGGGGCCAACTCGCTGGTAGGAGGAGCAGTGTTCGACCATATGGATTATTGTTTATAGAGGCTCCCTTGAGCCGGTCGAGCTGACGAGCTCATGGTTACGCACCTGTGCGCCGCAAGAGGTATCAATACCTGAGAACACTTTTGGCGGCCTACGCAGCAGCCCCATACACACGCCTATTCCCTGCTGATGAGAGGTAACGACCTAGAAACACGTGTCGGGGGATAGCCAGCACAACGGTGGATATACTCAACATTTTTTCAGAAGCGCACACGCTGGAACAAACTGCATGTACCATAATGCCCAAAGGTCAACTCGCTGGTAGGAGGAGCAGTGTGCGACCATATGGATTGTTGTTTATTAAGGCTCCCTTGAGCCGGTCGAGCTGACGAGCTCATGGTTACGCACCTGCGCACCGCGAGAGGTATCAAGACCTGAGAACACTTTTGGCAGCCTACACAGCAGCCCCATACACACGCCTATTCCCTGCTGAGAGGTAACGACCTCGAAACACGTGTCCAAGGATGGCCAGCACAACAGTGGATATATACGACATTTTTTCAGAAGCGCACATGCTGGAACGGACTGCATTTATTATAATGCCCTGGGGCCAACTCGCTGGTAGGAGGAGCAGTGTTCGACCATATAGATTGTTGTTTATTATGGCTCCCTTGAGCCGGTCGAGCTGACGAGCTCATGGTTACGCACCTGAACGCAGCGAGAGGTATCAAAACCTGAGAACACTTTTGGCAGCCTACGCTCCAGCCCCATACACACGCCTATTTCCTGCTGATGAGAGGTAACGACCTGGAAACACGTGTCGGGGGATAGCCAGCACAACGGTGGATATACTCGAAATTTTTTCAGAAGAGCACACGCTGGAATGAACTGCATTTACCATAATGCCCAGGGGCCAACTCGCTGGTAGGAGGAGCAGTGTGCGACCATATGGATTGTTGTTTGTTAAGGCTCCCTTGAGCCGGTCGAGCTGACGAGCTCATGGTTACGCACCTGCGTGCCGGGAGAGGTATCAATACCTCAGAACACTTTTGGCAGCCTACGCAACAGCCCCATACACACGCCTATTCCATGCTGATGAGAGGTAACGACCTCAAAACACATGTCCAGAGATGGCCAGCACAACGGTGCATATACTCGACATTTTTTCAGAAGCGCACACGCTGGAACGAACTGCATTTACCAAAATGCCCAGGGGCCAACTCGCTTGTAGGAGGAGCAGTGTTCGACCATATGGATTGTTGTTTATCAAGGCTCCCTTGAGCCGGTCGAGCTGACGAGCTCATGGTTACGCACCTGCGTGCCGCAAGAGGTATCAATACCTGAGAACCCTTTTGGCAGCCTACGCAGCAGCCCCATACACACGCCTTTTCCCTGCTGATGAGAGGTAACGACCTGGAAACACGTGTCGGGGGATAGCCAGCACAACGGTGGATATACTCGACATTTCTTCAGAAGCGCACATGCTGGAACGAACTGCATTTACCATAATGCCCAGGGGCCAACTCGCTGGTAGGAGGAGCAGTGTGCGACCATATGGATTGTTGTTTGTTAAGGCTCCCTTGAGCCGGTCGAGCTGACGAGCTCATGGTTACGCACCTGCGCGCCGCGAGAGGTATCAATACCTGAGAACACTTTTGGCAGCCTACGCAGCAGCCCCATACACACGCCTATTCCCTGCTGATGAGAGGTAACAACCTCAAAACACGTGTTCAGAGATGGCCAGCACAACGGTGGATATACTCGACATTTTTTCAGAAGCGCACACGCTGGAGCAAACTGCATGTACCATAATGCCCAGGGGCCAACTCGCTGGTAGGAGGAGCAGTGTGCGACCATATGGATTGCTGTTTATTAAGGCTCCCTTGAGCCGGTCGAGCTGACGAGCTCATGGTTACTCACCTGCGCGCCGCGAGAGGTATCAAGACCTGAGAACACTTTTGGCAGCCTACGCAGCAGCCCCATACACATGCCTATTCCCTGCTGATGAGAGGTAACGACCTGGAAACACGTGTCGGGGGATAGCCTGCACAACAGTTGATATACTCGACATTTTTTAGGAAGCGCGTACGCTGGAACTAACTGCATTTACCATAATGCCCAGGGGCCAACACGCTGGTAGGAGAAGCAGTGTCGACCATATGGATTGTTGTTTATTAAGGCTCCCTTGAGCCGGTCGAGCTGACGAGCTCATGGTTACGCACCTGCGCGCCGCGAGAGGTATCAAGATCTGAGAACACTTTTGGCAGCATATGCAGCAGCCCCATTCACACGCCTATTCCCTGCTGCTGAGAGGTAACGACCTCAAAACTCGTGTCCAGGGATGGCCAGCACAATGGTGGATATACTCGAAATTTTTTCAGAAGCGCACATGCTGGAACGAACTGCATTTACCATAATGCCTAAGGGCCAACTCGCTGGTAGGAGGAGCAGTGTGCGACCATATGGATTGTTGTTTAAGTCTCCCTTGAGCCGGTCGAGCTGACGAGCTCATGGTTACGCACCTGCGCACCGCGAGAGGTATCAATACCTGAGAACACTTTTGGCAGCCTACGGTGCAGCCCCATACACACGCCTATTCCCTGCTGATGAGAGGTAACGACCTCGAAACACATGTCCAGGGATGGCCAGCACAACGGTGGATATACTCGACATTTTTTCAGAAGCACACATGCAGGAACGAACTGCATTTACCATAATGCCCAAGGGCCAACTCGCTGGTAGGAGGAGCAGTGTGCGACCATATGGATTGTGGTTTAAGGCTCCCTTGAGCCGGTCGAGCTGACGAGCTCATGGTTACGCACCTGCGCGCCGCGAGAGGTATCAAGACCTGAGAACACTTTTGGCAGTCTACGCAGCAGCCCCATACACACGCCTATTCCCTACTGATGAGAGGAAACAACCTTGAAACACGTGTCCAGGGATGGCCAGCACAACAGTGGATATATTCAACATTTTTTCAGAAGCGCACACGCTGGAACAAACTGCATTTACCATAATGCCCAGGGGCCAACTCGGTGGTAGGAGGAGCAGTGTTCGACCATATGGATTATTGTTTATTAAGGCTCCCTTGAGCCGGTCGAGCTGACGAGCTCATGGTTACGCACCTGCGCGCCGCGAGAGGTATCAATACCTGAGAACACTTTTGGCAGCTACACAGCAGCCTCATACACACGCCTATTCCCTGCTGATGAGAGGTAAACGACCTGGAAACACGTGTCCAGGGATAGCCAGCACAACGGTGGATATACTCGACATTTTTTCAGAAGCGCACACACTGGAACGAACTGCATTTACCATAATGCCCAGGGGCCAACCCGCTGGTAGGAGGAGCAGTGTGCGACCATATGGATTGTTGTTTATTAAGGCTCCCTTGAGCCGGTCGAGGTGACGAGCTCATGGTTACGCACCTGCACGCCACGAGAGGTTTCAAGACCTGAGAACATTTTTGCAGCCTGTGCAGCAGCCCCATACACACGCCTTTTCCCTGCTGATGAGAGGTAACGACCTTGAAACACGTGTCCAGGGATGGCCAGCACAACGGTGGATATACTCGACATTTTTTCAGAAGCGCACACGCTGGAACGAACTGCATTTACCATAATGCCCAGGGGCCAACTCGCTGGTAGGAGGAGAAGTGTGCGACCATATGGATTGTTGTTTATTAAGGCTCCCTTTAGCCGGTCGAGCTGACGAGCTCATGGTTAAGCACCTGCGCGCCGCGAGAGGTATCAAGACCTGAGAACACTTTTGGCAGCCTACGCAGCAGCCCCATACACACGCCTATTCCATGCTGATGAGAGGTAACAACCTGGAAACAAGTGTCGGGGGATAGCCAGCACAACTGTGGATATACTCGAAATTTTTTCAGAAACACACATGCTGGAACGAACTGCATTTACCATAATGCCCAGGGGCCAACTCGCTGGTAGGAGGAGCAGTGTGCAACCATATGGATTGTTGTTTATTAAGGCTCCCTTGAGCCGTCGAGCTGACGAGCTCATGGTTACGCAACTGCGCGCCGCGAGAGGTATCAAGATCTGAGAACACTTTTGGCAGCCTATGCAGCAGCCCCATACACACGCCTATTCCCTGCTGATGAGAGGTAACGACCTGGAAACACGTGTCGGGGGATAGCCAGCACAACAGTGGATATACTCGACATTTTTTCAGAAGCGCACATGCTGGAACGAACTGCATTTACCATAATGCCCAGGGGCCAACTCGCTGGTAGGAGGAGCAGTGTGCGACCATATGGATTGTTGTTTGTTAAGGCTCCCTTGAGCCGGTCGAGCTGACGAGCTCATGGTTACGCACCTGCGCGCCGCGAGAGGTATCAATACCTCAGAAGACTTTTGGCAGCCTACGCAACAGCCCCATAGGCACGCCTATTCCATGCTGATGAGAGGTAACAACCTCAAAACACCTGTCCAGAGATGGCCAGCACAACGGTGGATATACTCGACATGTTTTCAGAAGCGCACACGCTGGAACGAACTGCATTTACCATAATGGCCAGGGGCCAACTCGCTGGAAGGAGGAGCAGTGTTCGACCATATGGATTATTCTTTATCAAGGCTCCCTTGAGCCGGTTGAGCTGACGAGCTCCTGGTTACGCACCTGCGCGCCGCGAGTGGTATCAATACCTGAGAACACTTTTGGCGGCCTACGCAGCAGCCCCATACACACGCCTATTCCCTGCTGATGAGAGGTAACAACCTCGAAACACGTGTCGGGGATAGCCAGCACAACGGTGGATATACTCGACATTTTTTCAGAAGCGCACACGCTGGAACCAACTGCATGTACCATAATGCCCAAAGGCCAACTCGCTGGTAGGAGGAGCAGTGTGCGACCATATGGATTGTTATTTATTAAGGCTCCCTTGAGCCGGTCGAGCTGACGAGCTCATGGTTACGCACCTGCGCACCGCGAGAGGTATCAAGACCTGAGAACACTTTTGGCAGCCTACACAGCAGCCCCATACACACGCCTATTCCCTGCTGAGAGGTAATGACCTCGAAACACGTGTCCAAGGATGGCCAGCACAACGGTGGATATACTCGACATTTTTTCAGAAGCGCACATGCTGGAACGGACTGCATTTATTATAATGCCCTGGGGCCAACTCGCTGGTAGGAGGAGCAGTGTTCGACCATATAGATTGTTGTTTATTATGGCTCCCTTGAGCCAGTCAAGCTGACGAGCTCACGGCTACGCACCTGCACGCAGCGAGAGGTATCAAAACCTGAGAACACTTTTGGCAGCCTACGCAGCAGCCCCATACACACGCCTATTTCCTGCTGATGAGAGGTAACGACCTGGAAACACGTGTCGGGGGATAGCCAGCACAACGGTGGATACACTCAACATTTTTTCAGAAGCGCACACGCTGGAACGAACTGCATTTACGATAATGCCCAGGGGCCAACTCGCTGGTAGGAGGAGCAGTGTGCGACCATATGGATTGTTATTTATTAAGGCTCCCTTGAGCCGGTCGAGCTGACGAGCTCATGGTTACGCACCTGCGTGCTCGGAGAGGTATCAAGACCTGAGAACACTTTTGGCAGCCTACACAGCAGCCCCATACACACGCCTATTTCCTGCTGATGAGAGGTAACGACCTGGAAACACGTGTCGGGGGATAGGCAGCACAACGGTGGACACAATCAACATTTTTTCAGAAGCGCACACGCTGGAACGAACTGCATTTACGATAATGCCCAGGGGCCAACTCGCTGGTAGGAGGAGCAGTGTGCGACCATATGGATTGTTATTTATTAAGGCTCCCTTGAGCCGGTCGAGCTGACGAGCTCATGGTTACGCACCTGCGCGCTCAGAGAGGTATCAAGACCTGAGAACACTTTTGGCAGCCTACGCAGCAGCCCCATACACACGCCTATTCCCTGCTGATGAGAGGTAACGACCTGGAAACACGGGTCGGGGGATAGCCAGCACAACAGTGGATATACTCGACATTTTTTCAAAAGCGCACATGCTGGAACGAACTGCATTTACCATTATGCCCAGGGGCCAACTCGCTGGTAGGAGGAGCAGTGTGCTACCATATTGATTGTTGTTTGTTAAGGCTCCCTTGAGCCGGTCGAGCTGACGAGCTCATGGTTACGCACCTGCGCGCCGCGAGAGGTATCAATACCCGAGAACACTTTTGGCAGCCTTCGCAACAGCCCCATACACACGCCTATTCCCTGCTGATGAGAAGTAACGACCTCAAAACACGTGTCCAGAGATTGCCAGCACAACGGTGGATATACTCGACATTTTTTCAGAAGCGCACACGCTGGAACAAACTGCATGTACCATAATGCCCAGGGGCCAACTCGCTGGTAGGAGGAGCAGTGTGCGACCATATGGATTGTTGTTTATTAAGGCTCCCTTGAGCCGGTCGAGCTGACGAGCTCATGGTTACTCACCTGCGCGCCGCGAGAGGTATCAAGACCTGAGAACACTTTTGGCAGCCTACGCAGCAGCCCCATCCACACGCCTATTCCCTTCTGATGAGAGGTAACGACCTCAAAACACGTGTCCAGGGATGGACAGCACAACAGTGGATATACTCGACATTTTTTCCAGAAGCGCACATGCTGGAACGAACTGCATTTACCATAATGCCCTGGGGCCAACTCGCTGGTAGGAGGAGCAGTGTTCAACCATATGGATTTTTCTTTATTAAGGCTCCCTTGAGCCGGTCGAGCTGACGAGCTCATGGTAATGCACCTGCACGCCGCGAGAGGTATCAATACCTGAGAACACTTTTGGCAGCCTACGCGGCAGCCCCATACACACGCCTATTCCCTGCTGATGAGAGGTAACGACCTGGAAACACGTGTCGGGGGATAGCCAGCACAACGGTGGATATACTCGAATTTTTTTCAGAAGCGCACACGCTGGAATGAACTGCATTTACCATAATGCCCAGGGGCCAACTCGCTGGTAGGAGGAGCAGTGTGCGACCATATGGATTGTTGTTTGTTAAGGCTCCCTTGAGCCAGTCTAGCTGACGAGCTCATGGTTACGCACCTGCGTGCCGCGAGAGGTATCAATACCTCAGAACACTTTTGGCAGCCTACGCAACAGCCCTATACACACGCCTATTCCATGCTGATGAGAGGTAACGACCTCAAAACACGTGTCCAGAGATGGCCAGCACAACGGTGGATATACTCTACATTTTTTCAGAAGCGCACACGCTGGAACGAACTGCATTTACCATAATGCCCATGGGCCAACTCGCTGGTAGGAGGAGCAGTGTTCGACCATATGGATTATTGTTTATTAAGGCTCCCTTGAGCCGGTCGAGCTGACGAGCTCATGGTTACGCACCTGCGCGCCGCGAGAGGTATCAATACCTGAGAACACTTTTGGCAGCCTACGCAGCAGCCCCATACACACGCCTATTCCCTGCTGATGAGAGGTAATGACCTCGAAACACGTGTCGGGGGATAGCCAGCACAACGGTGGATATACTCGACATTTTTTCAGAAGCGCACACGCTGGAACAAACTGCATGTACCATAATGCCCAGGGGCCAACTCGCTGGTAGGAGGAGCAGTGTGCGACCATATGGATTGCTGTTTATTAAGGCTCCCTTGAGCCGGTCGAGCTGACGAGCTCATGGTTACTCACCTGCGCGCCGCGAGAGGTATCAAGACCTGAGAACACTTTTGGCAGCCTACGCAGCAGCCCCATACACATGCCTATTCCCTGCTGATGAGAGGTAACGACCTGGAAACACGTGTCGGGGGATAGCCTGCACAACAGTTGATATACTCGACATTTTTTAGGAAGCGCGTACGCTGGAACTAACTGCATTTACCATAATGCCCAGGGGCCAACACGCTGGTAGGAGAAGCAGTGTCGACCATATGGATTGTTGTTTATTAAGGCTCCCTTGAGCCGGTCGAGCTGACGAGCTCATGGTTACGCACCTGCGCGCCGCGAGAGGTATCAAGATCTGAGAACACTTTTGGCAGCATATGCAGCAGCCCCATTCACACGCCTATTCCCTGCTGCTGAGAGGTAACGACCTCAAAACTCGTGTCCAGGGATGGCCAGCACAATGGTGGATATACTCGAAATTTTTTCAGAAGCGCACATGCTGGAACGAACTGCATTTACCATAATGCCTAAGGGCCAACTCGCTGGTAGGAGGAGCAGTGTGCGACCATATGGATTGTTGTTTAAGTCTCCCTTGAGCCGGTCGAGCTGACGAGCTCATGGTTACGCACCTGCGCACCGCGAGAGGTATCAATACCTGAGAACACTTTTGGCAGCCTACGGTGCAGCCCCATACACACGCCTATTCCCTGCTGATGAGAGGTAACGACCTCGAAACACATGTCCAGGGATGGCCAGCACAACGGTGGATATACTCGACATTTTTTCAGAAGCAAACACGCTGGAACAAACTGCATGTACCATAATGCCCAGGGCCAATTCGCTGGTAGGAGGAGCAGTGTGCGACCATATAGATTGTTGTTTATTAGGGCTCCCTTGAGCTGGTCGAGCGGACGAGCTCATGATTACGCACCTGCGCGCCACGAGAGGTATCAATACCTGAGAACACTTTTGGCAGCATACGCAGCAGCCCCATACACACGCCTATTCCCTGCTGATGAGAGGTAACGACCTAGAAACACGTGTCCAGGGATGGCCAGCACAACGGTGGATATACTCGACATTTTTTCAGAAGCGCACATGCAGGAACGAACTGCATTTACCATAATGCCCAAGGGCCAACTCGCTGGTAGGAGGAGCAGTGTGCGACCATATGGATTGTGGTTTAAGGCTCCCTTGAGCCGGTCGAGCTGACGAGCTCATGGTTACGCACCTGCGCGCCGCGAGAGGTATCAAGACCTGAGAACACTTTTGGCAGTCTACGCAGCAGCCCCATACACACGCCTATTCCCTACTGATGAGAGGAAACAACCTTGAAACACGTGTCCAGGGATGGCCAGCACAACAGTGGATATATTCAACATTTTTTCAGAAGCGCACACGCTGGAACAAACTGCATTTACCATAATGCCCAGGGGCCAACTCGGTGGTAGGAGGAGCAGTGTTCGACCATATGGATTATTGTTTATTAAGGCTCCCTTGAGCCGGTCGAGCTGACGAGCTCATGGTTACGCACCTGCGCGCCGCGAGAGGTATCAATACCTGAGAACACTTTTGGCAGCTACACAGCAGCCTCATACACACGCCTATTCCCTGCTGATGAGAGGTAAACGACCTGGAAACACGTGTCCAGGGATAGCCAGCACAACGGTGGATATACTCGACATTTTTTCAGAAGCGCACACACTGGAACGAACTGCATTTACCATAATGCCCAGGGGCCAACCCGCTGGTAGGAGGAGCAGTGTGCGACCATATGGATTGGTGTTTATTAAGGCTCCCTTGAGCCGGTCGAGGTGACAAGCTCATGGTTACGCACCTGCACGCCACGAGAGGTTTCAAGACCTGAGAACATTTTTGCAGCCTGTGCAGCAGCCCCATACACACGCCTATTCCCTGCTGATGAGAGGTAACGACCTTGAAACACGTGTCCAGGGATGGCCAGCACAACGGTGGATATACTCGACATTTTTTCAGAAGCGCACACGCTGGAACGAACTGCATTTACCATAATGCCCAGGGGCCAACTCGCTGGTAGGAGGAGCAGTGTGCGACCATATGGATTGTTGTTTATTAAGGCTCCCTTGAGCCGGTCGAGCTGACGAGCTCATGGTTAAGCACCTGCGCGCCGCGAGAGGTATCAAGACCTGAGAACACTTTTGGCAGCCTACGCAGCAGCCCCATACACACGCCTATTCCATGCTGATGAGAGGTAACAACCTGGAAACAAGTGTCGGGGGATAGCCAGCACAACTGTGGATATACTCGAAATTTTTTCAGAAACACACATGCTGGAACGAACTGCATTTACCATAATGCCCAGGGGCAAACTCGCTGGTAGGAGGAGCAGTGTGCAACCATATGGATTGTTGTTTATTAAGGCTCCCTTGAGCCGTCGAGCTGACGAGCTCATGGTTACGCAACTGCGCGCCGCAAGAGGTATCAAGATCTGAGAACACTTTTGGCAGCCTATGCAGCAGCCCCATACACACGCCTATTCCCTGCTGATGAGAGGTAACGACCTGGAAACACGTGTCGGGGGATAGCCAGCACAACAGTGGATATACTCGACATTTTTTCAGAAGCGCACATGCTGGAACGAACTGCATTTACCATAATGCCCAGGGGCCAACTCGCTGGTAGGAGGAGCAGTGTGCGACCATATGGATTGTTGTTTGTTAAGGCTCCCTTGAGCCGGTCGAGCTGACGAGCTCATGGTTACGCACCTGCGCGCCGCGAGAGGTATCAATACCTCAGAAGACTTTTGGCAGCCTACGCAACAGCCCCATAGGCACGCCTATTCCATGCTGATGAGAGGTAACAACCTCAAAACACGTGTCCAGAGATGGCCAGCACAACGGTGGATATACTCGACATGTTTTCAGAAGCGCACACGCTGGAACGAACTGCATTTACCATAATGGCCAGGGGCCAACTCGCTGGAAGGAGGAGCAGTGTTCGACCATATGGATTATTCTTTATCAAGGCTCCCTTGAGCCGGTTGAGCTGACGAGCTCCTGGTTACGCACCTGCGCGCCGCGAGTGGTATCAATACCTGAGAACACTTTTGGCGGCCTACGCAGCAGCCCCATACACACGCCTATTCCCTGCTGATGAGAGGTAACGACCTCGAAACACGTGTCGGGGATAGCCAGCACAACGGTGGATATACTCGACATTTTTTCAGAAGCGCACACGCTGGAACCAACTGCATGTACCATAATGCCCAAAGGCCAACTCGCTGGTAGGAGGAGCAGTGTGCGACCATATGGATTGTTATTTATTAAGGCTCCCTTGAGCCGGTCGAGCTGACGAGCTCATGGTTACGCACCTGCGCACCGCGAGAGGTATCAAGACCTGAGAACACTTTTGGCAGCCTACACAGCAGCCCCATACACACGCCTATTCCCTGCTGAGAGGTAATGACCTCGAAACACGTGTCCAAGGATGGCCAGCACAACGGTGGATATACTCGACATTTTTTCAGAAGCGCACATGCTGGAACGGACTGCATTTATTATAATGCCGTGGGGCCAACTCGCTGGTAGGAGGAGCAGTGTTCGACCATATAGATTGTTGTTTATTATGGCTCCCTTGAGCCAGTCAAGCTGACGAGCTCACGGCTACGCACCTGCACGCAGCGAGAGGTATCAAAACCTGAGAACACTTTTGGCAGCCTACGCAGCAGCCCCATACACACGCCTATTTCCTGCTGATGAGAGGTAACGACCTGGAAACACGTGTCGGGGGATAGCCAGCACAACGGTGGATACACTCAACATTTTTTCAGAAGCGCACACGCTGGAACGAACTGCATTTACGATAATGCCCAGGGGCCAACTCGCTGGTAGGAGGAGCAGTGTGCGACCATATGGATTGTTATTTATTAAGGCTCCCTTGAGCCGGTCGAGCTGACGAGCTCATGGTTACGCACCTGCGTGCTCGGAGAGGTATCAAGACCTGAGAACACTTTTGGCAGCCTACACAGCAGCCCCATACACACGCCTATTTCCTGCTGATGAGAGGTAACGACCTGGAAACACGTGTCGGGGGATAGGCAGCACAACGGTGGACACAATCAACATTTTTTCAGAAGCGCACACGCTGGAACGAACTGCATTTACGATAATGCCCAGGGGCCAACTCGCTGGTAGGAGGAGCAGTGTGCGACCATATGGATTGTTATTTATTAAGGCTCCCTTGAGCCGGTCGAGCTGACAAGCTCATGGTTACGCACCTGCGCGCTCAGAGAGGTATCAAGACCTGAGAACACTTTTGGCAGCCTACGCAGCAGCCCCATACACACGCCTATTCCCTGCTGATGAGAGGTAACGACCTGGAAACACGGGTCGGGGGATAGCCAGCACAACAGTGGATATACTCGACATTTTTTCAAAAGCGCACATGCTGGAACGAACTGCATTTACCATTATGCCCAGGGGCCAACTCGCTGGTAGGAGGAGCAGTGTGCTACCATATTGATTGTTGTTTGTTAAGGCTCCCTTGAGCCGGTCGAGCTGACGAGCTCATGGTTACGCACCTGCGCGCCGCGAGAGGTATCAATACCCGAGAACACTTTTGGCAGCCTTCGCAACAGCCCCATACACACGCCTATTCCCTGCTGATGAGAAGTAACGACCTCAAAACACGTGTCCAGAGATTGCCAGCACAACGGTGGATATACTCGACATTTTTTCAGAAGCGCACACGCTGGAACAAACTGCATGTACCATAATGCCCAGGGGCCAACTCGCTGGTAGGAGGAGCAGTGTTCGACCATATGGATTGTTGTTTATTAAGGCTCCCTTGAGCCGGTCGAGCTGACGAGCTCATGGTTACTCACCTGCGCGCCGCGAGAGGTATCAAGACCTGAGAACACTTTTGGCAGCCTACGCAGCAGCCCCATCCACACGCCTATTCCCTTCTGATGAGAGGTAACGACCTCAAAACACGTGTCCAGGGATGGACAGCACAACAGTGGATATACTCGATATTTTTTCCAGAAGCGCACATGCTGGAACGAACTGCATTTACCATAATGCCCTGGGGCCAACTCGCTGGTAGGAGGAGCAGTGTTCAACCATATGGATTTTTCTTTATTAAGGCTCCCTTGAGCCGGTCGAGCTGACGAGCTCATGGTAATGCACCTGCACGCCGCGAGAGGTATCAATACCTGAGAACACTTTTGGCAGCCTACGCGGCAGCCCCATACACACGCCTATTCCCTGCTGATGAGAGGTAACGACCTGGAAACACGTGTCGGGGGATAGCCAGCACAACGGTGGATATACTCGAATTTTTTTCAGAAGCGCACACGCTGGAATGAACTGCATTTACCATAATGCCCAGGGGCCAACTCGCTGGTAGGAGGAGCAGTGTGCGACCATATGGATTGTTGTTTGTTAAGGCTCCCTTGAGCCAGTCTAGCTGACGAGCTCATGGTTACGCACCTGCGTGCCGCGAGAGGTATCAATACCTCAGAACACTTTTGGCAGCCTACGCAACAGCCCTATACACACGCCTATTCCATGCTGATGAGAGGTAACGACCTCAAAACACGTGTCCAGAGATGGCCAGCACAACGGTGGATATACTCGACATTTTTTCAGAAGCGCACACGCTGGAACGAACTGCATTTACCATAATGCCCATGGGCCAACTCGCTGGTAGGAGGAGCAGTGTTCGACCATATGGATTATTGTTTATTAAGGCTCCCTTGAGCCGGTCGAGCTGACGAGCTCATGGTTACGCACCTGCGCGCCGCGAGAGGTATCAATACCTGAGAACACTTTTGGCAGCCTACGCAGCAGCCCCATACACACGCCTATTCCCTGCTGATGAGAGGTAATGACCTCGAAACACGTGTCGGGGGATAGCCAGCACAACGGTGGATATACTCGACATTTTTTCAGAAGCGCACACGCTGGAACAAACTGCATGTACCATAATGCCCAGGGGCCAACTCGCTGGTAGGAGGAGCAGTGTGCGACCATATGGATTGTTATTTATTAAGGCTCCCTTGAGCCGGTCGAGCTGACGAGCTCATGGTTACGCACCTGCGCACCGCGAGAGGTATCAAGACCTGAGAACACTTTTGGCAGCCTACACAGCAGCCCCATACACACGCCTATTCCCTGCTGAGAGGTAATGACCTCGAAACACGTGTCCAAGGATGGCCAGCACAACGGTGGATATACTCGACATTTTTTCAGAAGCGCACATGCTGGAACGGACTGCATTTATTATAATGCCGTGGGGCCAACTCGCTGGTAGGAGGAGCAGTGTTCGACCATATAGATTGTTGTTTATTATGGCTCCCTTGAGCCAGTCAAGCTGACGAGCTCACGGCTACGCACCTGCACGCAGCGAGAGGTATCAAAACCTGAGAACACTTTTGGCAGCCTACGCAGCAGCCCCATACACACGCCTATTTCCTGCTGATGAGAGGTAACGACCTGGAAACACGTGTCGGGGGATAGCCAGCACAACGGTGGATACACTCAACATTTTTTCAGAAGCGCACACGCTGGAACGAACTGCATTTACGATAATGCCCAGGGGCCAACTCGCTGGTAGGAGGAGCAGTGTGCGACCATATGGATTGTTATTTATTAAGGCTCTCTTGAGCCGGTCGAGCTGACGAGCTCATGGTTACGCACCTGCGTGCTCGGAGAGGTATCAAGACCTGAGAACACTTTTGGCAGCCTACACAGCAGCCCCATACACACGCCTATTTCCTGCTGATGAGAGGTAACGACCTGGAAACACGTGTCGGGGGATAGGCAGCACAACGGTGGACACAATCAACATTTTTTCAGAAGCGCACACGCTGGAACGAACTGCATTTACGATAATGCCCAGGGGCCAACTCGCTGGTAGGAGGAGCAGTGTGCGACCATATGGATTGTTATTTATTAAGGCTCCCTTGAGCCGGTCGAGCTGACGAGCTCATGGTTACGCACCTGCGCGCTCAGAGAGGTATCAAGACCTGAGAACACTTTTGGCAGCCTACGCAGCAGCCCCATACACACGCCTATTCCCTGCTGATGAGAGGTAACGACCTGGAAACACGGGTCGGGGGATAGCCAGCACAACAGTGGATATACTCGACATTTTTTCAAAAGCGCACATGCTGGAACGAACTGCATTTACCATTATGCCCAGGGGCCAACTCGCTGGTAGGAGGAGCAGTGTGCTACCATATTGATTGTTGTTTGTTAAGGCTCCCTTGAGCCGGTCGAGCTGACGAGCTCATGGTTACGCACCTGCGCGCCGCGAGAGGTATCAATACCCGAGAACACTTTTGGCAGCCTTCGCAACAGCCCCATACACACGCCTATTCCCTGCTGATGAGAAGTAACGACCTCAAAACACGTGTCCAGAGATTGCCAGCACAACGGTGGATATACTCGACATTTTTTCAGAAGCGCACACGCTGGAACAAACTGCATGTACCATAATGCCCAGGGGCCAACTCGCTGGTAGGAGGAGCAGTGTGCGACCATATGGATTGTTGTTTATTAAGGCTCCCTTGAGCCGGTCGAGCTGACGAGCTCATGGTTACTCACCTGCGCGCCGCGAGAGGTATCAAGACCTGAGAACACTTTTGGCAGCCTACGCAGCAGCCCCATCCACACGCCTATTCCCTTCTGATGAGAGGTAACGACCTCAAAACACGTGTCCAGGGATGGACAGCACAACAGTGGATATACTCGATATTTTTTCCAGAAGCGCACATGCTGGAACGAACTGCATTTACCATAATGCCCTGGGGCCAACTCGCTGGTAGGAGGAGCAGTGTTCAACCATATGGATTTTTCTTTATTAAGGCTCCCTTGAGCCGGTCGAGCTGACGAGCTCATGGTAATGCACCTGCACGCCGCGAGAGGTATCAATACCTGAGAACACTTTTGGCAGCCTACGCGGCAGCCCCATACACACGCCTATTCCCTGCTGATGAGAGGTAACGACCTGGAAACACGTGTCGGGGGATAGCCAGCACAACGGTGGATATACTCGAATTTTTTTCAGAAGCGCACACGCTGGAATGAACTGCATTTACCATAATGCCCAGGGGCCAACTCGCTGGTAGGAGGAGCAGTGTGCGACCATATGGATTGTTGTTTGTTAAGGCTCCCTTGAGCCAGTCTAGCTGACGAGCTCATGGTTACGCACCTGCGTGCCGCGAGAGGTATCAATACCTCAGAACACTTTTGGCAGCCTACGCAACAGCCCTATACACACGCCTATTCCATGCTGATGAGAGGTAACGACCTCAAAACACGTGTCCAGAGATGGCCAGCACAACGGTGGATATACTCGACATTTTTTCAGAAGCGCACACGCTGGAACGAACTGCATTTACCATAATGCCCATGGGCCAACTCGCTGGTAGGAGGAGCAGTGTTCGACCATATGGATTATTGTTTATTAAGGCTCCCTTGAGCCGGTCGAGCTGACGAGCTCATGGTTACGCACCTGCGCGCCGCGAGAGGTATCAATACCTGAGAACACTTTTGGCAGCCTACGCAGCAGCCCCATACACACGCCTATTCCCTGCTGATGAGAGGTAATGACCTCGAAACACGTGTCGGGGGATAGCCAGCACAACGGTGGATATACTCGACATTTTTTCAGAAGCGCACACGCTGGAACAAACTGCATGTACCATAATGCCCAGGGGCCAACTCGCTGGTAGGAGGAGCAGTGTGCGACCATATGGATTGTTGTTTGTTAAGGCTCCCTTGAGCCGGTCGAGCTGACGAGCTCATGGTTACGCACCTGCGTGCCGCGAGAGGTATCAATACATGAGAACACTTTTGGCAGCCTACGCAACAGCCCCATACGCACGCCTATTCCATGCTGATGAGAGGTAACGACCTCAAAACACGTGTCCAGAGATGGCCAGCACAACGGTGGATATACTCGACATTTTTTCAGAAGCGCACACGCTGGAACGAACTGCATTTACCATAATGCCCAGGGGCCAACTCGCTGGTAGTAGGAGCAGTGTTCGACCATTTGGATTATTGTTTATTAAGGCTCCCTTGAGCCGGTCGAGCTGACGAGCTCATGGTTACGCACCTGCGCGCCACGAGAGGTATCAATACCTGAGAACACTTTTGGCAGCATACGCAGCAGCCCTATACACACGCCTATTCCCTGCTGATGAGAGGTAACGACCTGGAAACACGTGTCGGGGGATAGCCAGCACAACGGTGGATATACTCGGAATTTTTTCAGAAGCGCACACGCTGGAATGAACTGCATTTACCATAATGCCCAGGGGCCAACTCGCTGGTAGGAGGAGCAGTGTGCAACCATATGGATTGTTGTTTGTTAAGGCTCCCTTGAGCCGGTCGAGCTGACGAGCTCATGGTTACGCACCTGCGTGCCGCGAGAGGTATCAATACCTGAGAACACTTTTGGCAGCCTACGCAACAGCCCCATACACACGCCTATTCCATGCTGATGAGAGGTAACGACCTCAAAACACGTGTCCGGAGATGGCCAGCACAACGGTGGATATACTCAACATTTTTTCAGAAGCGCACACGCTGGAACGAACTGCATTTACCATAATGCCCAGGGGCCAACTCGCTGGTAGGAGGAGAAGTGTTCGACCATATGGATTATTGTTTATTAAGGCTCCCTTGAGCCGGTTGAGCTGACGAGCTCATAGTTACGCACCTGCGCGCCGCGAGAGGTATCAATACCTGAGAACACTTTGGGCAGCCTACGCAGCAGCCCCATACACACGCCTATTCCCTGCTGATGAGAGGTAACGACCTCGAAACACGTGTCGGGGTTAGCCAGCACAACTGTGGATATACTCGACATTTTTTCAGAAGCGCGCACGCTGGAACAAACTGCATGTACCATAATGCCCAGGGGCCAACTCGCTGGTAGGAGGAGCAGTGTGCGACCAAATGAATTGTTGTTTGTTAAGGCTCCCTTGAGCCGGTCGAGCTGACGAGCTCATGGTTACGCACCTGTGTGCCGCGAGAGGTATCAATACCTCAGAACACTTTTGGCAGCCTACGCAACAGCCCCATACACACGCCTATTCCATGCTGATGAGAGGTAACGACCTCAAAACACGTGTCCAGAGATGGCCAGCACAACGGTGGATATACTCAACATTTTTTCAGAAGCGCACACGCTGGAACAAACTGCATTCACCATAATGCCCAGGGGCCAACTCGCTGGTAGGAGGAGCAGTTTTCGACCATATGGATTATTGTTTATTAAGGCTCCCTTGAGCCGGTCGAGCTGACGAGCTCATGGTTACGCACCTGCGCGCCGCGAGAGGTATCAATACCTGAGAACACTTTGGGCAGCCTACGCAGCAGCCCCATACACACGCCTATTCCCTGCTGATGAGAGGTAACGACCTCGAAACACGTGTCGGGGGATAGCCAGCACAACGGTGGATATACTCGACATTTTTTCAGAAGCGCACATGCTGGAACAAACTGCATGTACCATAATGCCCAGGGGCCAACTCGCTGGTAGGAGGAGCAGTGTGCGACCATATGGATTGTTGTTTATTAAGGCTCCCTTGAGCCGGTCAAGCTAATGAGCTCATGGTTACGCACCTGCGCGTCGCGAGAGGTATCAAGACCTGAGAACACTTTTGGCAGCCTACACAGCAGCCCCATACACACGCCTATTCCCTGCTGATGAGAGGTAACGACCTCGAAACACGTGTCCAAGGATGGCCAGCACAACTGTAGATATACTCGACATTTTTTCAGAAGCGCACATGCTAGAACGAACTGCATTTATTATAATGCCCTGGGGCCAACTCGCTGGTAGGAGGAGCAGTGTTCGACCATATAGATTGTTGTTTATTAAGGCTCCCTTGAGCCGGTCGAGCTGACGAGCTCATGGTTACGCACCTGCACGCCGCGAGAGGTATCAAGACCTGAGATCACTTTTGTCAGCCTACGCAACAGCCCCATACACACGCCTATTCCATGCTGATGAGAGGTAACAACCTCAAAACACGTGTCCAGAGATGGCCAGCACAACGGTGGATATACTTGACATTTTTTCAGAAGCGCACACGCTGGAACGAACTGCATTTACCATAATGCCCAGGGGCCAACTCGCTGGTAGGAGGAGCAGTGTTCGACCATATGGATTATTGTTTATTAAGGCTCCCTTGAGCCGGTCGAGCTGACGAGCTCATGGTTACGCACCTGCGCCGCGAGAGGTATCAATACCTGAGAACACTTTTGGCAGCCTACGCAGCAGCCCCATACACACGCCTGTTCCCTGCTGATGAGAGGAAACGACCTCGAAACACGTGTCCAGGGATGGCCAGCACAACGGTGGATATACTCGACATTTTTTCAGAAGCGCACATGCTGGAACGAACTGCATTTATTATAATGCCCTGGGGCCAACTCGCTGGTAGGAGGAGCAGTGTTCGACCATATAGATTGTTGTTTATTAAG
Organism: Lissotriton vulgaris; assembly: GCF_964263255.1. NCBI lineage: Eukaryota > Metazoa > Chordata > Amphibia > Caudata > Salamandridae > Lissotriton > Lissotriton vulgaris. The sequence continues at coordinate 75,940 of NW_028248315.1, read as the reverse complement.
GCTCCCTTGAGCCGGTCGAGCTAACGAGCTCATGGTTACACACCTGCACGCCGCGAGAGGTATCAAGACCTGAGATCACTTTTGTCAGCCTACGCAGCAGCCCCATACACACGCCTATTTCCTGCTGATGAGAGGTAACGACCTGGAAACACGTGTCGGGGAATAGCCAGCACAACGGTGGATATACTCGACATTTTTTCAGAAGCGCACACGCTGGAACGAACTGCATTTACCATAATGCCCAGGGGCCAACTCGCTGGTAGGAGGAGCAGTGTGCGACCATATGGATTGTTATTTATTAAGGCTCCCTTGAGCCGGTCGAGCTGACGAGCTCATGGTTACGCACCTGTGTGCCGCGAGAGGTATCAATACCTCAGAACACTTTTGGCAGCCTACGCAACAGCCCCATACACACGCCTATTCCATGCTGATGAGAGGTAACGACCTCAAAACACGTGTCCAGAGATGGCCAGCACAACGGTGGATATACTCGACATTTTTTCAGAAGCGCACACGCTGGAACGAACTACATTCACCATAATGCCCAGGGGCCAACTCGCTGGTAGGAGGAGCAGTTTTCGACCATATGGATTATTGTTTATTAAGGCTCCCTTGAGCCGGTCGAGCTGAAGAGCTCATGGTTACGCACCTGCGCGCCGCGAGAGGTATCAATACCTGAGAACACTTTGGGCAGCCTACGCAGCAGCCCCATACACACGCCTATTCCCTGCTGATGAGAGGTAACGACCTCGAAACACGTGTCGGGGGATAGCCAGCACAACGGTGGATATACTCGACATTTTTTCAGAAGCGCACTTGCTGGAACAAACTGCATGTACCATAATGCCCAGGGGCCAACTCGCTGGTAGGAGGAGCAGTGTGCGACCATATGGATTGTTGTTTATTAAGGCTCCCTTGAGCCGGTCGAGCTAATGAGCTCATGGTTACGCACCTGCGCGTCGCGAGAAGTATCAAGACCTGAGAACACTTTTGGCAGCCTACACAGCAGCCCCATACACACGCCTATTCCCTGCTGATGAGAGGTAACGACCTCGAAACACGTGTCCAAGGATGGCCAGCACAACTGTAGATATACTCGACATTTTTTCAGAAGCGCACATGCTAGAACGAACTGCATTTATTATAATGCCCTGGAGCCAACTCGCTGGTAGGAGGAGCAGTGTTCGACCATATAGATTGTTGTTTATTAAGGCTCCCTTGAGCCGGTCGAGCTGACGAGCTCATGGTTACGCACCTGCACGCCGCGAGAGGTATCAAGACCTGAGATCACTTTTGTCAGCCTACGCAACAGCCCCATACACATGCCTATTCCCTGCTGATGAGAGGTAATGACCTCAAAACACGTGTTCAGAGATGGCCAGCACAACGGTGGATATACTCGACATTTTTTCAGAAGCGCACACGCTGGAGCAAACTGCATGTACCATAATGCCCAGGGGCCAACTCGCTGGTAGGAGGAGCAGTGTGCGACCATATGGATTGCTGTTTATTAAGGCTCCCTTGAGCCGGTCGAGCTGACGAGCTCATGGTTACTCACCTGCGCGCCGCGAGAGGTATCAAGACCTGAGAACACTTTTGGCAGCCTACGCAGCAGCCCCATACACACGCCTATTCCCTGCTGATGAGAGGAAACGACCTCGAAACACGTGTCCAGGGATGGCCAGCACAACGGTGGATATACTCGACATTTTTTCAGAAGCGCACATGCTGGAACGAACTGCATTTATTATAATGCCCTGGGGCCAACTCGCTGGTAGGAGGAGCAGTGTTCGACCATATAGATTGTTGTTTATTAAGGCTCCCTTGAGCCGGTCGAGCTAACGAGCTCATGGTTACACACCTGCACGCCGCGAGAGGTATCAAGACCTGAGATCACTTTTGTCAGCCTACGCAGCAGCCCCATACACACGCCTATTTCCTGCTGATGAGAGGTAACGACCTGGAAACACGTGTCGGGGGATAGCCAGCACAACGGTGGATATACTCGACATTTTTTCAGAAGCGCACACGCTGGAACGAACTGCATTTACCATAATGCCCAGGGGCCAACTCGCTGGTAGGAGGAGCAGTGTGCGACCATATGGATTGTTGTTTATCAAGGCTCCCTTGAGCCGGTCGAGCTGACGAGCTCATGGTTACGCACCTGCGTGCCGCAAGAGGTATCAATACCTGAGAACACTTTTGGCAGCCTACGCAGCAGCCCCATACATACGCCTTTTCCCTGCTGATGAGAGGTAACGACCTGGAAACACGTGTCGGGGGATAGCCAGCACAACGGTGGATATACTCGACATTTTTTCAGAAGCGCACATGCTGGAACGAACTGCATTTACCATAATGCTCAGGGGCCAACTCGCTGGTAGGAGGAGCAGTGTGCGACCATATGGATTGTTGTTTGTTAAGGCTCCCTTGAGCCGGTCTAGCTGACGAGCTCATGGTTACGCACCTGCGCGCCGCGAGAGGTATCAATACCTGAGCACACTTTTGGCAGCCTACGCAGCAGCCCCATACACACGCCTATTCCCTGCTGATGAGAGGTAACGACCTCAAAACACGTGTTCAGAGATGGCCAGCACAACGGTGGATATACTCGACATTTTTTCAGAAGCGCACACGCTGGAGCAAACTGCATGTACCATAATGCCCAGGGGCCAACTCGCTGGTAGGAGGAGCAGTGTGCGACCATATGGATTGCTGTTTATTAAGGCTCCCTTGAGCCGGTCGAGCTGACGAGCTCATGGTTACTCACCTGCGCGCCGCGAGAGGTATCAAGACCTGAGAACACTTTTGGCAGCCTACGCAGCAGCCCCATACACACGCCTATTCCCTGCTGATGAGAGGTAACGACCTGGAAACACGTGTCGGGGGATAGCCTGCACAACAGTTGATATACTCGACATTTTTTAGGAAGCGCGCACGCTGGAACGAACTGCATTTACCATAATGCCCAGGGGCCAACACGCTGGTAGGAGGAGCAGTGTGCGACCATATGGATTGTTGTTTATTAAGGCTCCCTTGAGCCGGTCGAGCTGACAAGCTCATGGTTACGCACCTGCGCGCCGCAAGAGGTATCAAGATCTGAGAACACTTTTGGCAGCATATGCAGCAGCCCCATTCACACGCCTATTCCCTGCTGCTGAGAGGTAACGACCTCAAAACACGTGTCCAGGGATGGCCAGCACAATGGTGGATATACTCGAAATTTTTTCAGAAGCGCACATGCTGGAACGAACTGCATTTACCATAATGCCTAAGGGCCAACTCGCTGTTAGGAGGAGCAGTGTGCGACCATATGGATTGTTGTTTAAGTCTCCCTTGAGCCGGTCGAGCTGACGAGCTCATGGTTACGCACCTGCACACCGCGAGAGGTATCAATACCTGAGAACACTTTTGGCAGCCTACGCAGCAGCCCCATACACACGCCTATTTCCTGCTGATGAGAGGTAACGACCTGGAAACACGTGTCGGGGGATAGCCAGCACAACGGTGGATATACTCGACATTTTTTCAGAAGCGCACATGCTGGAACGAACTGCATTTATTATAATGCCCTGGGGCCAACTCGCTGGTAGGAGGAGCAGTGTTCGACCATATAGATTGTTGTTTATTAAGGCTCCCTTGAGCCGGTCGAGCTGACGAGCTCATGGTTACGCACCTGCACGCAGCGAGAGGTATCAAGACCTGAGATCCCTTTTGTCAGCCTACGCAGCAGCCCCAAACACACGCCTATTTCCTGCTGATGAGAGGTAACGACCTGGAAACACGTGTCGGGGGATAGCCAGCACAACGGTGGATATACTCGACATTTTTTCAGAAGCGCACACGCTGGAACGAACTGCATTTACCATAATGCCCAGGGGCCAACTCGCTGGTAGGAGGAGCAGTGTGCGACCATATGGATTGTTATTTATTAAGGCTCCCTTGAGCCGGTTGAGCTGACGAGCTCATGGTTATGCACCTGCGCGCCCGGAGAGGTATCAAGACCTGAGAACACTTTTGGCAGCCTACGCAGCAGCCCCATACACACGCCTATTCCCTGCTGATGAGAGGTAACGACCTGGAAACACGTGTCGGGGGATAGCCAGCACAGCAGTGGATATACTCGACATTTTTTCAGAAGCGGACACGCTGGAACAAACTGCATTTACCATAATGCCCAGGGGCCAACTCGCTGGTAGGAGGAGCAGAGTTCGACCATATGGATTGTTGTTTATCAAGGCTCCCTTGAGCCGGTCGAGCTGACGAGCTCATGGTTACGCAACTGCGTGCCGCAAGAGGTATCAATACCTGAGAACACTTTTGGCAGCCTACGCAGCAGCCCCATACACACGCCTTTTCCCTGCTGATGAGAGGTAACGACCTGGAAACACGTGTCGGGGGATAGCCAGCACAACGGTGGATATACTCGACATTTTTTCAGAAGCGCACATGCTGGAACGAACTGCATTTACCATAATGCTCAGGGGCCAACTCGCTGGTAGGAGGAGCAGTGTGCGACCATATGGATTGTTGTTTGTTAAGGCTCCCTTGAGCCGGTCTAGCTGACGAGCTCATGGTTACGCACCTGCGCGCCGCGAGAGGTATCTATACCTGAGCACACTTTTGGCAGCCTACGCAGCAGCCCCATACACACGCCTATTCCCTGCTGATGAGAGGTAACGACCTCAAAACACGTGTTCAGAGATGGCCAGCACAACGGTGGATATACTCGACATTTTTTCAGAAGCGCACACGCTGGAGCAAACTGCATGTACCATAATGCCCAGGGGCCAACTCGCTGGTAGGAGGAGCAGTGTGCGACCATATGGATTGCTGTTTATTAAGGCTCCCTTGAGCCGGTCGAGCTGACGAGCTCATGGTTACTCACCTGCGCGCCGCGAGAGGTATCAAGACCTGAGAACACTTTTGGCAGCCTACGCAGCAGCCCCATACACACGCCTATTCCCTGCTGATGAGAGGAAACGACCTCGAAACACGTGTCCAGGGATGGCCAGCACAACGGTGGATATACTCGACATTTTTTCAGAAGCGCACATGCTGGAACGAACTGCATTTATTATAATGCCCTGGGGCCAACTCGCTGGTAGGAGGAGCAGTGTTCGACCATATAGATTGTTGTTTATTAAGGCTCCCTTGAGCCGGTCGAGCTAACGAGCTCATGGTTACACACCTGCACGCCGCGAGAGGTATCAAGACCTGAGATCACTTTTGTCAGCCTACGCAGCAGCCCCATACACACGCCTATTTCCTGCTGATGAGAGGTAACGACCTGGAAACACGTGTCGGGTGATAGCCAGCACAACGGTGGATATACTCGACATTTTTTCAGAAGCGCACACGCTGGAACGAACTGCATTTACCATAATGCCCAGGGGCCAACTCGCTGGTAGGAGGAGCAGTGTGCGACCATATGGATTGTTATTTATTAAGGCTCCCTTGAGCCGGTTGAGCTGACGAGCTCATGGTTATGCACCTGCGCGCCCGGAGAGGTATCAAGACCTGAGAACACTTTTGGCAGCCTACGCAGCAGCCCCATACACACGCCTATTCCCTGCTGATGAGAGGTAACAACCTGGAAACACGTGTCGGGGGATAGCCAGCACAACAGTGGATATACTCGACATTTTTTCAGAAGCGGAAACGCTGGAACGAACTGCATTTACCATAATGCCCAGGGGCCAACTCGCTGGTAGGAGGAGCAGAGTTCGACCATATGGATTGTTGTTTATCAAGGCTCCCTTGAGCCGGTCGAGCTGACGAGCTCATGGTTACGCACCTGCGTGCCGCAAGAGGTATCAATACCTGAGAACACTTTTGGCAGCCTACGCAGCAGCCCCATACACACGCCTTTTCCCTGCTGATGAGAGGTAACGACCTGGAAACACGTGTCGGGGGATAGCCAGCACAACGGTGGATATACTCGACATTTTTTCAGAAGCGCACATGCTGGAACGAACTGCATTTACCATAATGCTCAGGGGCCAACTCGCTGGTAGGAGGAGCAGTGTGCGACCATATGGATTGTTGTTTGTTAAGGCTCCCTTGAGCCGGTCTAGCTGACGAGCTCATGGTTACGCACCTGCGCGCCGCGAGAGGTATCAATACCTGAGCACACTTTTGGCAGCCTACGCAGCAGCCCCATACACACGCCTATTCCCTGCTGATGAGAGGTAACGACCTGGAAACGCGTGTCGGGGGATAGCCTGCACAACAGTTGATATACTCGACATTTTTTAGGAAGCGCGCACGCTGGAACGAACTGCATTTACCATAATGCCCAGGGGCCAACACGCTGGTAGGAGGAGCAGTGTGCGACCATATGGATTGTTGTTTATTAAGGCTCCCTTGAGCCGGTCGAGCTGACGAGCTCATGGTTACGCACCTGCGCGCCGCGAGAGGTATCAAGATCTGAGAACACTTTTGGCAGCATATGCAGCAGCCCCATTCACACGCCTATTCCCTGCTGCTGAGAGGTAACGACCTCAAAACACGTGTCCAGGGATGGCCAGCACAATGGTGGATATACTCGAAATTTTTTCAGAAGCGCACATGCTGGAACGAACTGCATTTACCATAATGCCTAAGGGCCAACTCGCTGTTAGGAGGAGCAGTGTGCGACCATATGGATTGTTGTTTAAGTCTCCCTTGAGCCGGTCGAGCTGACGAGCTCATGGTTACGCACCTGCGCACTGCGAGAGGTATCAATACCTGAGAACACTTTTGGCAGCCTACGCAGCAGCCCCATACGCACGCCTATTTCCTGCTGATGAGAGGTAACGACCTGGAAACACGTGTCGGGGGATAGCCAGCACAACGGTGGATATACTCGACATTTTTTCAGAAGCGCACATGCTGGAACGAACTGCATTTATTATAATGCCCTGGGGCCAACTCGCTGGTAGGAGGAGCAGTGTTCGACCATATAGATTGTTGTTTATTAAGGCTCCCTTGAGCCGGTCGAGCTGACGAGCTCATGGTTACGCACCTGCACGCCGCGAGAGGTATCAAGACCTGAGATCACTTTTGTCAGCCTACGCAGCAGCCCCATACACACGCCTATTTCCTGCTGATGAGAGGTAACGACCTGGAAACACGTGTCGGGGGATAGCCAGCACAACGGTGGATATACTTGACATTTTTTCAGAAGCGCACACGCTGTACGAACTGCATTTACCATAATGCCCAGGGGCCAACTCGCTGGTAGGAGGAGCAGTGTGCGGCCATATGGATTGTTATTTATTAAGGCTCCCTTGAGCCGGTTGAGCTGACGAGCTCATGGTTATGCACCTGCGCGCCCGGAGAGGTATCAAGACCTGAGAACACCTTTGGCAGCCTACGCAGCAGCCCCATACACACGCCTATTCCCTGCTGATGAGAGGTAACGACCTGGAAACACGTGTCGGGGGATAGCCAGCACAACAGTGGATATACTCGACATTTTTTCAGAAGCGGACACGCTGGAACGAACTGCATTTACCATAATGCCCAGGGGCCAACTCGCTGGTAGGAGGAGCAGAGTTCGACCATATGGATTGTTGTTTATCAAGGCTCCCTTGAGCCGGTCGAGCTGACGAGCTCATGGTTACGCACCTGCGTGCCGCAAGAGGTATCAATACCTGAGAACACTTTTGGCAGCCTACGCAGCAGCCCCATACACACGCCTTTTCCCTGCTGATGAGAGGTAACGACCTAGAAACACGTGTCGGGGGATAGCCAGCACAACGGTGGATATACTCGACATTTTTTCAGAAGCGCACATGCTGGAACGAACTGCATTTACCATAATGCTCAGGGGCCAACTCGCTGGTAGGAGGAGCAGTGTGCGACCATATGGATTGTTGTTTGTTAAGGCTCCCTTGAGCCGGTCTAGCTGACGAGCTCATGGTTACGCACCTGCGCGCCGCGAGAGGTATCAATACCTGAGCACACTTTTGGCAGCCTACGCAGCAGCCCCATACACACGCCTATTCCCTGCTGATGAGAGGTAACGACCTCAAAACACGTGTTCAGAGATGGCCAGCACAACGGTGGATATACTCGACATTTTTTCAGAAGCGCACACGCTGGAGCAAACTGCATGTACCATACTGCCCAGGGGCCAACTCGCTGGTAGGAGGAGCAGTGTGCGACCATATGGATTGCTGTTTATTAAGGCTCCCTTGAGCCGGTCGAGCTGACGAGCTCATGGTTACTCACCTGCGCGCCGCGAGAGGTATCAAGACCTGAGAACACTTTTGGCAGCCTAGGCAGCAGCCCCATACACACGCCTATTCCCTGCTGATGAGAGGAAACGACCTCGAAACACGTGTCCAGGGATGGCCAGCACAACGGTGGATATACTCGACATTTTTTCAGAAGCGCACATGCTGGAACGAACTGCATTTATTATAATGCCCTGGGGCCAACTCGCTGGTAGGAGGAGCAGTGTTCGACCATATAGATTGTTGTTTATTAAGGCTCCCTTGAGCCGGTCGAGCTAACGAGCTCATGGTTACACACCTGCACGCCGCGAGAGGTATCAAGACCTGAGATCACTTTTGTCAGCCTACGCAGCAGCCCCATACACACGCCTATTTCCTGCTGATGAGAGGTAACGGCCTGGAAACACGTGTCGGGGGATAGCCAGCACAACGGTGGATATACTCAACATTTTTTCAGAAGCGCACACGCTGGAACGAACTGCATTTACCATAATGCCCAGGGGCCAACTCGCTGGTAGGAGGAGCAGTGTGTGACCATATGGATTGTTATTTATTAAGGCTCCCTTGAGCCGGTTGAGCTGACGAGCTCATGGTTATGCACCTGCGCGCCCGGAGAGGTATCAAGACCTGAGAACACTTTTGGCAGCCTACGCAGCAGCCCCATACACACGCCTATTCCCTGCTGATGAGAGGTAACGACCTGGAAACACGTGTCGGGGGATAGCCAGCACAACAGTGGATATACTCGACATTTTTTCAGAAGCGGACACGCTGGAACGAACTGCATTTACCATAATGCCCAGGGGCCAACTCGCTGGTAGGAGGAGCAGAGTTCGACCATATGGATTGTTTTTTATCAAGGCTCCCTTGAGCCGGTCGAGCTGACGAGCTCATGGTTACGCACCTGCGTGCCGCAAGAGGTATCAATACCTGAGAACACTTTTGGCAGCCTACTCAGCAGCCCCATACACACGCCTTTTCCCTGCTGATGAGAGGTAACGACCTGGAAACACGTGTCGGGGGATAGCCAGCACAACGGTGGATATACTCGACATTTTTTCAGAAGCGCACATGCTGGAACGAACTGCATTTACCATAATGCTCAGGGGCCAACTCGCTGGTAGGAGGAGCAGTGTGCGACCATATGGATTGTTGTTTGTTAAGGCTCCCTTGAGCCGGTCTAGCTGACGAGCTCATGGTTACGCACCTGCGCGCCGCGAGAGGTATCAATACCTGAGCACACTTTTGGCAGCCTACGCAGCAGCCCCATACACACGCCTATTCCCTGCTGATGAGAGGTAACAACCTCAAAACACGTGTTCAGAGATGGCCAGCACAACGGTGGATATACTCGACATTTTTTCAGAAGCGCACACGCTGGAGCAAACTGCATGTACCATAATGCCCAGGGGCCAACTCGCTGGTAGGAGGAGCAGTGTGCAACCATATGGATTGCTGTTTATTAAGGCTCCCTTGAGCTGGTCGAGCTGACGAGCTCATGGTTACTCACCTGCGCGCCGCGAGAGGTATCAAGACCTGAGAACACTTTTGGCAGCCTACGCAGCAGCCCCATACACACGCCTATTCCCTGCTGATGAGAGGTAACGACCTGGAAACACGTGTCGGGGGATAGCCTGCACAACAGTTGATATACTCGACATTTTTTAGGAAGCGCGCACGCTGGAACGAACTGCATTTACCATAATGCCCAGGGGCCAACACGCTGGTAGGAGGAGCAGTGTGCGACCATATGGATTGTTGTTTATTAAGGCTCCCTTGAGTCGGTCGAGCTGACGAGCTCATGGTTACGCACCTGCGCGCCGCGAGAGGTATCAAGATCTGAGAACACTTTTGGCAGCATATGCAGCAGCCCCATTCACACGTCTATTCCCTGCTGCTGAGAGGTAACGACCTGGAAACACGTGTCGGTGGATAGCCAGCACAACGGTGGATATATTCGACATTTTTTCAGAAGCGCACATGCTGGAACCAACTGCATTTACCATAATGCCCAGGGGCCAACTCGCTGGTAGGAGGAGCAGTGTGCGACCATATGGATTGTTATTTATTAAGGCTCCCTTGAGCCGGTTGAGCTGACGAGCTCATGGTTACGCACCTGCGCGCCCGGAGAGGTATCAAGACCTGAGAACACTTTTGTCAGCCTACGCAGCAGCCCCATACACACGCCTATTCCCTGCTGATGAGAGGTAACGACCTGGAAACACGTGTCGGGGATAGCCAGCACAACAGTGGATATACTCGACATTTTTTCAGAAGCGCACATGCTGCATTTAGCATAATGCCCAGGGGCCAACTCGCTGGTAGGAGGAGCAGTGTGCGACCATATGGATTGTTGTTTGTTAAGGCTCCCTTGAGCCGGTCGAGCTGACGAGCTCATGGTTACGCACCTGCGCGCCGCGAGAGGTATCAATACCTCAGTAGACTTTTGGCAGAATACGCAACAGCCCCATACACACGCCTATTCCATGCTGATGAGAGGTAACAACCTCAAAACACGTGTCCAGAGATGGCCAGCACAACAGTGGATATACTCGACATGTTTTCAGAAGCGCACACGCTGGAACGAACTGCATTTACCATAATGGCCAGGGGCCAACTCGCTGGAAGCAGGAGCAGTGTTCGACCATATGGATTATTGGTTATCAAGGCTCCCTTGAGCCGGTTGAGCTGACAAGCTCATGGTTACGCACCTGCGCACCGCGAGAGGTATCAAGACCTGAGAACACTTTTGGCAGCCTACACAGCAGCCCCTTACACATGCCTATTCCCTCCTGAGAGGTAACGACCTCGAAACACGTGTCCAAGGATGGCCAGCACAATGGTGGATATACTCGACATTTTTTCAGAAGCGCACATGCTGGAACGGACTGCATTTATTATAATGCCCTGGGGCCAACTCGCTGGTAGGAGGAGCAGTGTTCGACCATATAGATTGTTGTTTATTATGGCTCCCTTGAGCCGGTCGAGCTGACGAGCTCATGGTTACGCACCTGCACGCAGCGAGAGGTATCAAAACCTGGGAACACTTTTGGCAGCCTACGCAGCAGCCCCATACACACGCCTATTTCCTGCTGATGAGAGGCAACGACCTGGAAAAACGTGTCGGGGGATAGCCAGCACAACGGTGGATACACTCAACATTTTTTCAGAAGCGCACACGCTGGAACGAACTGCATTTACGATAATGCCCAGGGGCCAACTCGCTGGTAGGAGGAGCAGTGTGCGACCATATGGATTGTTATTTATTAAGGCTCCCTTGAGCCGGTCGAGCTGACGAGTTCATGGTTACGCACCTGCGCGCTCGGAGAGGTATCAAGACCTGAGAACACTTTTGGCAGCCTACGCAGCAGCCCCATACACACGCCTATTTCCTGCTGATGAGAGGTAACGACCTGGAAACACGTGTCGGGGGATAGCCAGCACAACGGTGGATACACTCAACATTTTTTCAGAAGCACACACGCTGGAACGAACTGCATTTACGATAATGCCCAGGGGCCAACTCACTGGTAGGAGGAGCAGTGTGCGACCATATGGATTGTTGTTTATTAAGGCTCCCTTGAGCCGGTCGAGCTGACGAGCTCATGGTTACTCACCTGCGCGCCGCGAGAGGTATCAAGACTTGAGAACACTTTTGGCAGCCTACGCAGCAGCCCCATACACACGCCTATTCCCTTCTGATGAGAGGTAACGACCTCGAAACACGTGTCCAGGGATGGCCAGCACAACAGTGGATATACTCGACATTTTTTCCAGAAGCGCACATGCTGGAACGAACTGCATTTACCATAATGCCCTGGGGCCAACTCGCTGGTAGGAGGAGCAGTGTTCAACCATATGGATTGTTCTTTATTAAGGCTCCCTTGAGTCGGTCGAGCTGACGAGCTCATGGTTACGCACCTGCGCGCCGCGAGAGGTATCAAGATCTGAGAACACTTTTGGCAGCATATGCAGCAGCCCCATTCACACGTCTATTCCCTGCTGCTGAGAGGTAACGACCTGGAAACACGTGTCGGTGGATAGCCAGCACAACGGTGGATATATTCGACATTTTTTCAGAAGCGCACATGCTGGAACCAACTGCATTTACCATAATGCCCAGGGGCCAACTCGCTGGTAGGAGGAGCAGTGTGCGACCATATGGATTGTTATTTATTAAGGCTCCCTTGAGCCGGTTGAGCTGACGAGCTCATGGTTACGCACCTGCGCGCCCGGAGAGGTATCAAGACCTGAGAACACTTTTGTCAGCCTACGCAGCAGCCCCATACACACGCCTATTCCCTGCTGATGAGAGGTAACGACCTGGAAACACGTGTCGGGGATAGCCAGCACAACAGTGGATATACTCGACATTTTTTCAGAAGCGCACATGCTGCATTTAGCATAATGCCCAGGGGCCAACTCGCTGGTAGGAGGAGCAGTGTGCGACCATATGGATTGTTGTTTGTTAAGGCTCCCTTGAGCCGGTCGAGCTGACGAGCTCATGGTTACGCACCTGCGCGCCGCGAGAGGTATCAATACCTCAGTAGACTTTTGGCAGAATACGCAACAGCCCCATACACACGCCTATTCCATGCTGATGAGAGGTAACAACCTCAAAACACGTGTCCAGAGATGGCCAGCACAACAGTGGATATACTCGACATGTTTTCAGAAGCGCACACGCTGGAACGAACTGCATTTACCATAATGGCCAGGGGCCAACTCGCTGGAAGCAGGAGCAGTGTTCGACCATATGGATTATTGGTTATCAAGGCTCCCTTGAGCCGGTTGAGCTGACAAGCTCATGGTTACGCACCTGCGCACCGCGAGAGGTATCAAGACCTGAGAACACTTTTGGCAGCCTACACAGCAGCCCCTTACACATGCCTATTCCCTCCTGAGAGGTAACGACCTCGAAACACGTGTCCAAGGATGGCCAGCACAATGGTGGATATACTCGACATTTTTTCAGAAGCGCACATGCTGGAACGGACTGCATTTATTATAATGCCCTGGGGCCAACTCGCTGGTAGGAGGAGCAGTGTTCGACCATATAGATTGTTGTTTATTATGGCTCCCTTGAGCCGGTCGAGCTGACGAGCTCATGGTTACGCACCTGCACGCAGCGAGAGGTATCAAAACCTGGGAACACTTTTGGCAGCCTACGCAGCAGCCCCATACACACGCCTATTTCCTGCTGATGAGAGGCAACGACCTGGAAAAACGTGTCGGGGGATAGCCAGCACAACAGTGGATACACTCAACATTTTTTCAGAAGCGCACACGCTGGAACGAACTGCATTTACGATAATGCCCAGGGGCCAACTCGCTGGTAGGAGGAGCAGTGTGCGACCATATGGATTGTTATTTATTAAGGCTCCCTTGAGCCGGTCGAGCTGACGAGTTCATGGTTACGCACCTGCGCGCTCGGAGAGGTATCAAGACCTGAGAACACTTTTGGCAGCCTACGCAGCAGCCCCATACACACGCCTATTTCCTGCTGATGAGAGGTAACGACCTGGAAACACGTGTCGGGGGATAGCCAGCACAACGGTGGATACACTCAACATTTTTTCAGAAGCACACACGCTGGAACGAACTGCATTTACGATAATGCCCAGGGGCCAACTCACTGGTAGGAGGAGCAGTGTGCGACCATATGGATTGTTGTTTATTAAGGCTCCCTTGAGCCGGTCGAGCTGACGAGCTCATGGTTACTCACCTGCGCGCCGCGAGAGGTATCAAGACTTGAGAACACTTTTGGCAGCCTACGCAGCAGCCCCATACACACGCCTATTCCCTTCTGATGAGAGGTAACGACCTCGAAACACGTGTCCAGGGATGGCCAGCACAACAGTGGATATACTCGACATTTTTTCCAGAAGCGCACATGCTGGAACGAACTGCATTTACCATAATGCCCTGGGGCCAACTCGCTGGTAGGAGGAGCAGTGTTCAACCATATGGATTGTTCTTTATTAAGGCTCCCTTGAGCCGGTCGAGCTGACGAGCTCATGGTTACGCACCTGCGCGCCGCGAGAGGTATCAATACCTGAGAACACTTTTGGCAGCCTACGCAGCAGCCCCATACACACGCCTATTCCCTGCTGATGAGAGGTAACGACCTCGAAACACGTGTCCAGAGATGGCCAGCACAACGGTGGATATACTCAACATTTTTTCAGAAGCGCACACGCTGGAACGAACTGCATTTACCATAATGCCCAGGGGCCAACTCGCTGGTAGGAGGAGCAGTGTTCGACCATATGGATTATTGTTTATTAAGGCTCCCTTGAGCCGGTCAAGCTGACGAGCTCATGGTTACGCACCTGCGCGCCGCGAGAGGTATCAATACCTGAGAACACTTTTGGCAGCCTACGCAGCAGCCCCATACACACGCCTATTCCCTGCTGATGAGAGGTAACGACCTCGAAACACGTGTCGGGGGATAGCCAGCACAACGGTGGATATACTCGACATTTTTTCAGAAGCACACATGCTGGAACAAACTGCATGTACCATAATGCCCAGGGGCCAACTCGCTGGTAGGAGGAGCAGTGTGCGACCATATGGATTGTTGTTTATTAAGACTCCCTTGAGCCGGTCGAGCTGATGAGCTCATGGTTACGCACCTGCGCGTCCCGAGAGGTATCAAGACCTGAGAACACTTTTGGCAGCCTACACAGCAGCCCCATACACACGCCTATTCCCTGCTGATGAGAGGTAACGACCTCGAAACACGTGTCCAAGGATGGCCAGCACAACTGTGGATATACTCGACATTTTTTCAGAAGCGCACATGCTGGAACGAACTGCATTTATTATAATGCCCTGGGGCCAACTCGCTGGTAGGAGGAGCAGTGTTCGACCATATAGATTGTTGTTTATTAAGGCTCCCTTGAGCCGGTCGAGCTGACGAGCTCATGGTTACGCACCTGCACGCCGCGAGAGGTATCCAGACCTGGGATCACTTTTGTCAGCCTACGCAACAGCCCCATACACACGCCTATTCCATGCTGATGAGAGGTAACGACCTCAAAACACGTGTCCAGAGATGGCAAGCACAACGGTGGATATACTTGACATTTTTTCAGAAGCGCACACGCTGGAACGAACTGCATTTACCATAATGCCCAGGGGCCAACTCGCTGGTAGGAGGAGCAGTGTTCGACCATATGGATTATTGTTTATTAAGGCTCCCTTGAGCCGGTCGAGCTGACGAGCTCATGGTTACGCACCTGTGCGCCGCAAGAGGTATCAATACCTGAGAACACTTTTGGCGGCCTACGCAGCAGCCCCATACACACGCCTATTCCCTGCTGATGAGAGGTAACGACCTCGAAACACGTGTCGGGGGATAGCCAGCACAACAGTGGATATACTCAACATTTTTTCAGAAGCGCACACGCTGGAACAAACTGCATGTACCATAATGCCCAAAGGTCAACTCGCTGGTAGGAGGAGCAGTGTGCGACCATATGGATTGTTGTTTATTAAGGCTCCCTTGAGCCGGTCGAGCTGACGAGCTCATGGTTACGCACCTGCGCACCGCGAGAGGTATCAAGACCTGAGAACACTTTTGGCAGCCTACACAGCAGCCCCATACACACGCCTATTCCCTGCTGAGAGGTAACGACCTCGAAACACGTGTCCAAGGATGGCCAGCACAACGGTGGATATATACGACATTTTTTCAGAAGCGCACATGCTGGAACGGACTGCATTTATTATAATGCCCTGGGGCCAACTCGCTGGTAGGAGGAGCAGTGTTCGACCATATAGATTGTTGTTTATTATGGCTCCCTTGAGCCGGTCGAGCTGACGAGCTCATGGTTACGCACCTGAACGCAGCGAGAGGTATCAAAACCTGAGAACACTTTTGGCAGCCTACGCTCCAGCCCCATACACACGCCTATTTCCTGCTGATGAGAGGTAACGACGTGGAAACACGTGTCGGGGGATAGCCAGCACAACGGTGGATATACTCGAAATTTTTTCAGAAGAGCACACGCTGGAATGAACTGCATTTACCATAATGCCCAGGGGCCAACTCGCTGGTAGGAGGAGCAGTGTGCGACCATATGGATTGTTGTTTGTTAAGGCTCCCTTGAGCCGGTCGAGCTGACGAGCTCATGGTTACACACCTGCGTGCCGGGAGAGGTATCAATACCTCAGAACACTTTTGGCAGCCTACGCAACAGCCCCATACACACGCCTATTCCATGCTGATGAGAGGTAACGACCTCAAAACACATGTCCAGAGATGGCCAGCACAACGGTGCATATACTCGACATTTTTTCAGAAGCGCACACGCTGGAACGAACTGCATTTACCATAATGCCCAGGGGCCAACTCGCTGGTAGGAGGAGCAGTGTGCGAGCATATGGATTATTGTTTATTAAGGCTCCCTTGAGCCGGTCGAGCTGACGAGCTCATGGTTACGCACCTGCGCACCGCGAGAGGTATCAATACCTCAGAACACTTTTGGCAGCCTACGCAACAGCCCCATACAAACGCCTATTCCCTGCTGATGAGAGTTAACGACCTCAAAACACGTGTCCAGAGATGGCCAGCACAACAGTGGATATACTCGACATTTTTTCAGAAGCGCACACGCTGGAACAAACTGCATTTACCATAATGCCCAGGGGCCAACTCGCTGGTAGGAGGAGCAGTGTTCGACCATATGGATTATTGTTTATTAAGGCTCCCTTGAGCCGGTCGAGCTGACGAGCTCATGGTTACGCACCTGCGCGCCGCGAGAGGTATCAATACCTGAGAACACTTTTGGCAGCCTACGCAGCAGCCCCATACACACGCCTATTCCCTGCTGATGAGAGGTAACGACCTCGAAACACGTGTCGGGGGATAGCAAGCACAACGGTGGATATACTCGACATTTTTTCAGAAGCGCACACGCTGGAACAAACTGCATGTAGCATAATGCCCAGGGGCCAACTCGCTGGTAGGAGGAGCAGTGTGCGACCATATGGATTGTTTTTTGTTAAGGCTCCCTTGAGCCGGTCGAGCTGACGAGCTCATGGTTACGCACCTGCGTGCCGCGAGAGGTATCAATACCTCAGAACACTTTTGGCAGCCTACGCAACAGCCCCATACACATGCCTATTCCATGCTGATGAAAGGTAACGACCTCAAAACACGTGTCCAGAGATGGCCAGCACAACGGTGGATATACTCGACATTTTTTCAGAAGCGCACACGCTGGACCGAACTGCATTTACCATAATGCCCAGAGGCCAACTCGCTGGTAGGAGGAGCAGTGTTCGACCATATGGATTATTGTTTATTAAGGCTCCCTTGAGCCGGTCGAGCTGACGAGCTCATGGTTACGCAATTGCGCGCCACCAGAGGTATCAATACATGAGAACACTTTTGGCAGCCTACGCAACAGCCCCATACACATGCCTATTCCATGCTGATGAGAGGTAACGACCTCAAAACACGTGTCCAGAGATGGCCAGCACAACGGTGGATATACTCGACATTTTTTCAGAAGCGCACATGCTGGAACGAACTGCATTTACCATAATGCCCAGGGGCCAACTCGCTGGTAGGAGGAGAAGTGTTCGACCATATGGATTATTGTTTATTAAGGCTCCCTTGAGCCGGTCGAGCTGACGAGCTCATAGTTACGCACCTGCGCGCCGCGAGAGGTATCAATACATGAGAACACTTTTGGCAGCCTACGCAACAGCCCCATACACACGCCTATTCCATGCTGATGAGAGGTAACGACCTCGAAACACGTGTTGGGGATAGCCAGCACAACTGTGGATATACTCGACATTTTTTCAGAAGCGCACACGCTGGAACAAACTGCATGTACCATAATGCCCAGGGGCCAACTCGCTGGTAGGAGGAGCAGTGTTCGACCATATGGATTATTGTTTATTAAGGCTCCCTTGAGCCGGTCGAGCTGACGAGCTCATGGTTACGCACCTGCGCGCCGCGAGAGGTATCAATACCTGAGAACACTTTTGGCAGCCTACGCAGCAGCCCCATACACACGCCTATTCCCTGCTGATGAGAGGTAACGACCTCGAAACACGTGTCGGGGGATAGCCAGCACAACGGTGGATATACTCGACATTTTTTCAGAAGCGCACACGCTGGAACGAACTGCATTTATTATAATGCCCTGGGGCCAACTCGCTGGTAGGAGGAGCAGTGTTCGACCATATAGATTGTTGTTTATTAAGGCTCCCTTGAGCCGGTCGAGCTGACGAGCTCATGGTTACGCACCTGCACGCCGCGAGAGGTATCAAGACCTGAGATCACTTTTGTCAGCATACGCAACAGCCCCATACACACGCCTATTCCATGCTGATGAGAGGTAACGACCTCAAAACACGTGTCCAGAGATGGCCAGCACAACGGTGGATATACTCGACATTTTTTCAGAAGCGCACACGCTGGAACAAACTGCATTTACCATAATGCCCAGGGGCCAACTCGCTGGTAGGAGGAGCAGTGTTTGACCATATGGATTATTGTTTATTAAGGCTCCCTTGAGCCGGTCGAGCTGACGAGCTCATGGTTACGCACCTGCGCGCCACCAGAGGTATCAAGACCTGAGAACACTTTTGGCAGCCTACGCAGCAGCCCCATACACACGGCTATTCCCTGCTGATGAGAGGTAACGACCTGGAAACACGTGTCGGGGGATAGCCAGCACAACAGTGGATATACTCGACATTTTTTCAGAAGCGCACATGCTGGAACGAACTGCATTTACCATAATGCCCAGGGGCCAACTCGCTGGTAGGAGGAGCAGTGTGCGACCATATGGATTGTTGTTTATTAAGGCTCCCTTGAGCCGGTCGAGCTGACGAGCTCATGGTTACTCACCTGCGTGCCGCGAGAGGTATCAAGACCTGAGAACACTTTTGGCAGCCTACGCAACAGCCCAATACACACGCCTATTCCATGCTGATGAGAGGTAACGACCTCAAAACACGTGTCCAGAGATGGCCAGCACAACGGTGGATATACTCGACATTTTTTCAGAAGCGCACACGCTGGAACGAACTGCATTTACCATAATGCCCAGGGGCCAACTCGCTGGTAGGAGGAGCAGTGTTCGACCATATGGATTATTGTTTATTAAGGCTCCCTTGAGCCGGTCGAGCTGACGAGCTCATGGTTACGCACCTGCGCGCCGCGAGAGGTATCAATACCTGAGAACACTTTTGGCAGCCTACGCAGCAGCC
The DNA here is from genome assembly GCF_964263255.1 of Lissotriton vulgaris. Taxonomy (NCBI): domain Eukaryota; kingdom Metazoa; phylum Chordata; class Amphibia; order Caudata; family Salamandridae; genus Lissotriton; species Lissotriton vulgaris. Next base: position 56,483 of record NW_028248315.1, on the reverse strand, counting down.
CCATACACACGCCTATTCCATGCTGATGAGAGGTAACGACCTCAAAACACGTGTCCAGAGATGGCCAGCACAACAGTGGATATACTCGACATTTTTTCAGAAGCGCACACGCTGGAACAAACTGTATTTACCATAATGCCCAGGGGCCAACTCGCTGGTAGGAGGAGCAGTGTTCGACCATATGGATTATTGTTTATTAAGGCTCCCTTGAGCCGGTCGAGCTGACGAGCTCATGGTTACGCACCTGCGCGCCGCGAGAGGTATCAATACCTGAGAACACTTTTGGCAGCCTACGCAGCAGCCCCATACACACGCCTATTCCTTGCTGATGAGAGGTAACGACCTCGAAACACGTGTCGGGGGATAGCAAGCACAACGGTGGATATACTCGACATTTTTTCAGAAGCGCACACGCTGGAACAAACTGCATGTAGCATAATGCCCAGGGGCCAACTCGCTGGTAGGAGGAGCAGTGTGCGATCATATGGATTGTTTTTTGTTAAGGCTCCCTTGAGCCGGTCGAGCTGACGAGCTCATGGTTACGCACCTGCGTGCCGCAAGAGGTATCAATACCTCAGAACACTTTTGGCAGCCTACGCAACAGCCCCATACACATGCCTATTCCATGCTGATGAAAGGTAACGACCTCAAAACACGTGTCCAGAGATGGCCAGCACAACAGTGGATATACTCGACATTTTTTCAGAAGCGCACACGCTGGAACGAACTGCATTTACCATAATGCCCAGAGGCCAACTCGCTGGTAGGAGGAGCAGTGTTCGACCATATGGATTATTGTTTATTAAGGCTCCCTTGAGCCGGTCGAGCTGACGAGCTCATGGTTACGCAATTGCGCGCCACCAGAGGTATCAATACATGAGAACACTTTTGGCAGCCTACGCAACAGCCCCATACACATTCCTATTCCATGCTGATGAGAGGTAACGACCACAAAACACGTGTCCAGAGATGGCCAGCACAACGGTGGATATACTCGACATTTTTTCAGAAGCGCACACGCTGGAACGAACTGCATTTACCATAATGCCCAGGGGCCAACTCGCTGGTAGGAGGAGAAGTGTTCGACCATATGGATTATTGTTTATTAAGGCTCCCTTGAGCCGGTCGAGCTGACGAGCTCATGGTTACTCACCTGCGTGCCGCGAGAGGTATCAAGACCTGAGAACACTTTTGGCAGCCTACGCAACAGCCCCATACACACGCCTATTCCATGCTGATGAGAGGTAACGACCTCAAAACACGTGTCCAGAGATGGCCAGCACAACGGTGGATATACTCGACATTTTTTCAGAAGCGCACACGCTGGAACGAACTGCATTTACCATAATGCCCAGGGGCCAACTCGCTGGTAGGAGGAGCAGTGTTCGACCATATGGATTATTGTTTATTAAGGCTCCCTTGAGCCGGTCGAGCTGACGAGCTCATGGTTACGCACCTGCGCGCCGCGAGAGGTATCAATACCTGAGAACACTTTTGGCAGCCTACGCAGCAGCCCCATACACTCGCCTATTCCATGCTGATGAGAGGTAACGACCTCAAAACACGTGTCCAGAGATGGCCAGCACAACAGTGGATATACTCGACATTTTTTCAGAAGCGCACACGCTGGAACAAACTGCATTTACCATAATGCCCAGGGGCCAACTCGCTGGTAGGAGGAGCAGTGTTCGACCATATGGATTATTGTTTATTAAGGCTCCCTTGAGCCGGTCGAGCTGACGAGCTCATGGTTACGCACCTGCGCGCCGCGAGAGGTATCAATACCTGAGAACACTTTTGGCAGCCTACGCAGCAGCCCCATACACACGCCTATTCCCTGCTGATGAGAGGTAACGACCTCGAAACACGTGTCGGGGGATAGCAAGCACAACGGTGGATATACTCGACATTTTTTCAGAAGCGCACACGCTGGAACAAACTGCATGTAGCATAATGCCCAGGGGCCAACTCGCTGGTAGGAGGAGCAGTGTGCGATCATATGGATTGTTTTTTGTTAAGGCTCCCTTGAGCCGGTCGAGCTGACGAGCTCATGGTTACGCACCTGCGTGCCGCGAGAGGTATCAATACCTCAGAACACTTTTGGCAGCCTACGCAACAGCCCCATACACATGCCTATTCCATGCTGATGAAAGGTAACGACCTCAAAACACGTGTCCAGAGATGGCCAGCACAACAGTGGATATACTCGACATTTTTTCAGAAGCGCACACGCTGGAACGAACTGCATTTACCATAATGCCCAGAGGCCAACTCGCTGGTAGGAGGAGCAGTGTTCGACCATATGGATTATTGTTTATTAAGGCTCCCTTGAGCCGGTCGAGCTGACGAGCTCATGGTTACGCAATTGCGCGCCACCAGAGGTATCAATACATGAGAACACTTTTGGCAGCCTACGCAACAGCCCCATACACATTCCTATTCCATGCTGATGAGAGGTAACGACCACAAAACACGTGTCCAGAGATGGCCAGCACAACGGTGGATATACTCGACATTTTTTCAGAAGCGCACACGCTGGAACGAACTGCATTTACCATAATGCCCAGGGGCCAACTCGCTGGTAGGAGGAGAAGTGTTTGACCATATGGATTATTGTTTATTAAGGCTCCCTTGAGCCGGTCGAGCTGACGAGCTCATAGTTACGCACCTGCGGACCGCGAGAGGTATCAATACATGAGAACACTTTTGGCAGCCTACGCAACAGCCCCATACACACGCCTATTCCATGCTGATGAGAGGTAACGACCTCGAAACACGTGTTGGGGATAGCCAGCACAACTGTGGATATACTCGACATTTTTTCAGAAGCGCACACGCTGGAACAAACTGCATGTACCATAATGCCCAGGGGCCAACTCGCTGGTAGGAGGAGCAGTGTTCGACCATATGGATTATTGTTTATTAAGGCTCCCTTGAGCCGGTCGAGCTGACGAGCTCATGGTTACGCACCTGCGCGCCGCGAGAGGTATCAATACCTGAGAACACTTTTGGCAGCCTACGCAGCAGCCCCATACACACGCCTATTCCCTGCTGATGAGAGGTAACGACCTCGAAACACGTGTCGGGGGATAGCCAGCACAACGGTGGATATACTCGACATTTTTTCAGAAGCGCACACGCTGGAACAAACTGCATGTACCATAATGCCCAGGGGCCAACTCGCTGGTAGGAGGAGCAGTGTGCGACCATATGGATTGTTGTTTATTAAGGCTCCCTTGAGCCGGTCGAGCTGATGAGCTCATGGTTACGCACCTGCGCGTCGCGAGAGGTATCAAGACCTGAGAACACTTTTGGCAGCCTACACAGCAGCCCCATACACACGCCTATTCCCTGCTGATGAGAGGTAACGACCTCGAAACACGTGTCCAAGGATGGCCAGCACAACGGTGGATATACTCGTCATTTTTTCATAAGCGCACATGCTGGAACGAACTGCATTTATTATAATGCCCTGGGGCCAACTCGCTGGTAGGAGGAGCAGTGTTCGACCATATAGATTGTTGTTTATTAAGGCTCCCTTGAGCCGGTCGAGCTGACGAGCTCATGGTTACGCACCTGCATGCCGCGAGAGGTATCAAGACCTGAGATCACTTTTGTCAGCATACGCAACAGCCCCATACACACGCCTATTCCATGCTGATGAGAGGTAACGACCTCAAAACACGTGTCCAGAGATGGCCAGCACAACAGTGGATATACTCGACATTTTTTCAGAAGCGCACACGCTGGAACGAACTGCATTTACCATAATGCCCAGGGGCCAACTCGCTGGTAGGAGGAGCAGTGTTCGACCATATGGATTATTGTTTATTAAGGCTCCCTTGAGCCGGTCGAGCTGACGAGCTCATGGTTACGCACCTGCGCGCCACCAGAGGTATCAAGACCTGAGAACACTTTTGGCAGCCTACGCAGCAGCCCCATACACACGCCTATTCCCTGCTGATGAGAGGTAACGACCTGGAAACACGTGTCGGGGGATAGCCAGCACAACAGTGGATATACTCGACATTTTTTCAGAAGCGCACATGCTGGAACGAACTGCATTTACCATAATGCCCAGGGGCCAACTCGCTGGTAGGAGGAGCAGTGTGCGACCATATTGATTGTTGTTTGTTAAGGCTCCCTTGAGTCGGTCGAGCTGACGAGCTCATGGTTACGCACCTGCGCGCCGCGAGAGGTATAAATACCTGAGAACACTTTTGGCAGCCTAAGCAACAGCCCCATACACACGCCTATTCCATGCTGATGAGAGGTAACGACCTCAAAACACGTGTCCAGAGATGGCCAGCACAACGGTGGATATACTCAACATTTTTTCAGAAGCGCACACGCTGGAACGAACTACATTTACCATAATGCCCAGGGGCCAACTTGCTGGTAGGAGGAGAAGTGTTCGACCATATGGATTATTGTTTATTAAGGCTCCCTTGAGCCGGTTGAGCTGACGAGCTCATAGTTACGCACCTGCGCGCCGCGAGAGGTATCAATACCTGAGAACACTTTTGGCAGCCTATGCAGCAGCCCCATACACACGCCTATTCCCTGCTGATGAGAGGTAACGACCTCGAAACACGTGTCGGGGATAGCCAGCACAACTGTGGATATACTCGACATTTTTTCAGAAGCGCGCACGCTGGAACAAACTGCATGTACCATAATGCCCAGGGGCAAACTCGCTGGTAGGAGGAGCAGTGTGCGACCAAATGGATTGTTGTTTGTTAAGGCTCCCTTGAGCCGGTCGAGCTGACGAGCTCATGGTTACGCACCTGTGTGCCGCGAGAGGTATCAATACCTCAGAACACTTTTGGCAGCCTACGCAACAGCCCCATACACACGCCTATTCCATGCTGATGAGAGGTAACGACCTCAAAACACGTGTCCAGAGATGGCCAGCACAACGGTGGATATACTCGACATTTTTTCAGAAGCGCACACGCTGGAACGAACTGCATTCACCATAATGCCCAGGGGCCAACTCGCTGGTAGGAGGAGCAGTGTTCGACCATATGGATTATTGTTTATTAAGGCTCCCTTGAGCCGGTCAAGCTGACGAGCTCATGGTTACGCACCTGCGCGCCGCGAGAGGTATCAATACCTGAGAACACTTTTGGCAGCATACGCAGCAGCCCCATACACACGCCTATTCCCTGCTGATGAGAGGTAACGACCTCGAGCTCATGGTTACGCACCTGCACGCCGCGAGAGGTATCCAGACCTGGGATTGTTGCGTGCTTATCTAGGTTCCTGATCGATACTGTGACCTTATGCCCCTATTCGGCTATAAATCCATTTATTCCCTATATTGGCATAACCGTTCAAGTGCGATTTTCTGAAAAGTCATCTCTGGCCTCACACGAACAGAGCCACATTCCAGCATGACTCTCTGCTACTTCCTTTGCGACCAATTAGTGCAATGACAGAGCAGCAGTCACTATCTGATATTCCTAGATAACACTCCGAGTTCTTCAACAAGATAAAAACTTAGCAAACCTGGAAATCCCCGCTTGCTATGTTTTGATTAGTAATGGAACTCTAATGAGCAACTGATAACTGTCACTTCCTAGTGACATCTTTAATTGACGTCTTATGTCCAGCAAACTTGCGTCAAACCCGGCACCTGTCAGGTATAAATATTACCAACGTTGCCTTAAGCAATGTGAGTTCGTTGCCTGTTGCTGATGCCAGCTGCCTGCATGACCCTGTGTTGGTAAAAACTAGCACTCTGTCGCTGCAGCCTGCTATCCTGTGGTGGTGAAGCTGCTGATTACCATTATCGCCGCTAAAGCGCGACCTATGGTGCAGTACGCTTAAGGAGCTGAAACAGCCGTCCTCTGCGAAGACATCCAGCAGATTCCAGCTGCCCGCGGACGCTGTCACCCCTCCTTCCTCGACGCGCTGAAGAGAGCCGCTGCCTTTCTCGTGCAGAGAAATCCAGTCCCGGCGCTTCCGGTTTACCCTCGCGGGTGACTGGGATATCGAGAGAGACCCCTGAAGGAGATACCAATCCTCCATCATTCTATTCAGAGGTATGGTGTTGACTAAACCCTTAGACGAGAATTCTTGAAACAAACCTTGGCAAAACCAACTTAACTTAAAGCTACTTACTTACTCCCCTTTCACGTGTTAGGCTTAGGTCAGGCACACTGGGGTAGGCTTAGTTAGAAGCACCAGTTGAGTATGTTAGCCTAATGTATATATGACTGTATATATGTTTTATTACTTTTAAACCATTGTATGGCTAAGAAACCATATCAATGCTTTTACAGTTCTATTTCGCAATACTTATCTTACTGTACGTACTTTTTACAATAACAATTATTGCAATTGTGGCAATACATTTCTCTTGTACGAGAAGAAAGACTGTTCAATAAATGTTAACCTTTATTGACAAACGCCCGTCTCTCTATTCTCTACATCTCGTGAAAGTAAACTGCACTAGACTGACTGAGTGAAATATATGTCTATTGTTTCACACGACCCTAGAGATCGACTCTTGATCTGAGGAGCAAAGTTGTCATGTTGCACGGTTGTTAGAAAACTGAATCCCTTCTTGTCTGTGCCAAGGAAGCTGATCACTTCCTATGCAGAGAAGAAAGTTTCCAGTGACCTCTGAGCTAGTTGGTAACACAACCCAATTAAGTTTAGCATAGTCAGTGGAGGCCTGGAATATCCGCAGTTCCACGTCGATACTACTGTTTATGTTATTCCAATGCGCAGGGCCTAGTGGGAAACTAGGAACTACACTACATGGCGCCCAACCGTTTGGTAAGGCGATAAACTAACGCAAGACTATTAGATTAACTCAGTCGTGCATATTTCACACCCCTTTCTCCCGTAAATACTCCAATAGACGCCTGGAGTGGGTGAAAGGTTAAAATCCGCCCGACCTTAGTAGGAAGAGATTCCTATGTAAAGCTCTGGTTTATTCAACGTTGAAGGATACAGTGTTCCAAAATATTGTGCACCTAATCTTTGTCTCCTTGGAGACCTACTCTGCAAAACCTGCATTTATACAATGTCAGTAGAAAATAACGGAACTACTGGGGCCGCAGCAGATGCGACTCAGCAAGGTCCTGAATACACAGACCCGGGTGCTATTATCATCCCGGTCCAGTTAAGAAGATCTATAACTTTAAAACTTATAGAAAACGGACTGACACCTCAAGGTGGTACAGTAATTTTCGTGATAGAGGCTCACGAGTATCGGCAGACAGAGGTATTCTATTCATGGATAAACTTTCCAGCGGTAAACGCTATAACACAAGAGTTTCACTATTACAAAATAGAGAAACCTCCGGAAGAGTACGCTCCTTTCGAGGAGATTGAAATTCCACTTAAATTTCAAGAGCACCTGCTCTGGTTTAATGGCGCCCTAAAACATAATGATCACATAACTAGGCTCGGTCCACTAGGTAGACCAGGAGCCACGTGGCCGGTTCTAGCCAGCTACACACCACATCCTGACATTGCAAAAATGTCTAAAGAAGAGCTGTTAGCACAGCTCAAAACACTAATTAAAATACATAGGCAATTAGTCCAATATGTAATGCGGACTGCAACAGTCCAGCCAGCTGTTAATTCACACCAGCTGACCCCTCACCAGGGGAACACAAATAAAATCACACCACAGAACATACAGTCATGTCTTGGTAAAACACCCGTAAAACGGGAACAAATTCCTTTCTGGTTAGCCCAGAAAATCACTCAAATAGAGGCAGTATTTCCTGATACTACCCCTATTGAGAAACACAGAATCTTGACCATCTGCCTTCCTATGGGAATCGCACCACACGTGGAGGACTGTGACACTTGGGGTACAGTCTTTGCTTCCATTTACACAAAAACACACGGTGTTCCGTCTATGGCGGTAATACCAGAAGTGCTAAAACATATTCAAAATTAATTCGGTCCAGAGCCCGCTTTAAATCTAGGTATGAAATTACTGAAAGACTTCAAGCAGGTCACGGCTATATTATTAGCCAATATTAAAGGAGAAGCAGCATCTGTGGCGATCCGCCAGAAGTTGAGGGAAACAGATATAAAAGATCCTGTTGAGCTTGCAAAAATCATAGAAAAGTGCTATGAAGAATTAGGTAGAGACAGCTTGGGTGGGAAACCAGTTAAGCCCCAACTGCTCGAAAATCCTGAAAAATTATTTATTAAAAATAATTCAAACACTCCTAAAAAGAGCTGGGATGGAAATAAACAATCCACTCCCAAGGAAAAAGTTTTCCAGTCCAGAGGAAGGTCTCCTCGACGGAGGGAAAGAACTCCGACTCGAGAACGCCAGTCTCCCCAACGGGAGCCCTCTGAGAAAAGATATAACCTTAAAAATAGGGATAATCTGAAAAAACCTGATAGATATCAAAGTATTGATACACGTCCCTCTCGATCTTCTCCACAGAATTCGGAAAGAAGAGGACGGTCAGACCCAGGAGAGCACACCAAGTCCAAAGACAAGGAACCTGCTCAAAATAAGAAATCTCAATTTCAGAAAAAGAAGGTAGCCAGTATTAGAGTAATCAACCATGCCGAGAATACTGAGGACACAGTTGAAAAACGGGGAGTGGGCATTGACAATGTTGGACAGTGCAGCAGAAATCAGTATAGCGCGCAAGATCTTGATGAGTCATCTGGAGACAGTGGACACGAATGAATACATTCAGGTTGAAACTGCCGACACCAGACTTAGCGAGCCCCATAAAATATACGAAATAACATTGCGTATAGAGGGTGATAAGACTAGGAAAATTAAGGGTCTATTTTGGGATAAGCTCTCAAAAGGCTATGATATTCTGTTAGCTGAAAAAGATTGGCCCCCAGAGTTTGTCAGGGAGTGCCCTCGTGGCGAAGAAGTGATTATGCCTGCCTTCTCGAATCACATACCGATTCACAAAAAATATACATATGCAAGGAAATGGGCAGTAGCCCAGGCACCTGCATTGTATAAAAATCATGTAGGATGGGATGAGGATTCACCGCCTCACAAAATCCAACTAAAAAGTGAACCAACTGCCCAACGGCAGTATCCCATAAAGCAAGAAGCTAAAAAACAGGTCAGGGAGATCTTAGATCAACTTGAGTACCAGGGGGTGATTGAAACATGCACCTCTCAAATGAACAATCCTTTGTTTCCTGTCTCCAAGCCAGACAATTCATATCGTCTAGTTTTGGACTACAGACATCTTAATACATGTTGCAAAACTTTTGCAGTACAAAACTCGCATAGTGCAGCCCTAATGAATAACATAGTTAGGAAAAAATACAAAACGACATTAGACATTTCTAATGGTTTCTTTTGTCAAAACATTGCACCAGAAAGCAGATACTTGACCGCTTTCTCCGCATTTGGGTCGCAGAAAAAATTCTGTCGACTCCCACAGGGGTTCAAGAACAGCCCAGGACTATTCTCAGCTAGGGTAACAGAGTTACTACAAATCTATGATGATGAAGCATTGTCTTACGTAGATGATATTTATCTCACAGACGACGACTTGGATACTCACTTGAAAAGAGTGAACACCATTATACTTGGGTTCGCAGCAGAGGGTTACAAATTCAACTTTAAAAAGTCCCGAATTGCCCATCTGACAGTACTGTTCTTAGGGTACGAATTATCAAGTGAAGGGAAAAGCCTAGCGGACAACTTCTTAGAGAAGTGCGCTGTACTCCAAGCTCCAAAAACGCTGAAGAATTTACAATCAATACTAGGTTTTCTGAATTTCGGAAGAACTTACATCCTAAATTACGCAGAGAGGGTTAAACCTCTCTACGAACTAATAAAACCTGATTTTAAACAAATCAATTGGACTCAAAAACACACAGAAATTTTGAGATCACTGCAAACAGACATGTTAGCAAAAACTAAATTAGATACACGTGACAACACACGTGATCTTGTAATCCGAGTCATCCCAGGAAGATGCGGATTCACGTACCTAACCTCTAATGAGGGAGAAAAGGTACCAATAGCTTACAAATCACATTTGTACACAAAGGCTGAAATAAAATTCAGTTCAACTGAGAAAATTCTAACTGCGGTTCAGACTGCTGTAGCGAAAGAAAGGCCCCTAGCACAAGGTAAACGAATAATAATCGTAACACCCATACCGGCTTTAGAAGCGGTAACTAAAGCAAGCATTCCTAATGCTAAAGCTTTGCATCCGAGATGGATTCAGTGGGTTAATTCTCTTGCTGCAACAGACGTAGTTTACGAATTTGATCCTAACTTAAAAACACAGGAATTTTTACAATATGAATACGAATGTCCTCTGCCAATTGAAATCCTGCCTCTCGAAGAATACGGAAGTATTATATATACTGACGAATCAGCACAACCCGCAGTTGGGGGTAAGCAAGCTTACAGTGCTGCGTGCGCGATTGTTAAAGGTCGCTGGCACAAAGGAAAATTTAGACCATTGGTCACTAAAACACAATCTCTAGGAGATTGCTCGGATCAACGAGCTGAATTAGTAGCATTTAAGATGGCGCTAGAAAATACCGATCGCGAATTCCCCACACTAATAGTGTGCGATTCTTTTTATTGCGTACAATCTTATAATGAATACTTGCAAAATTGGGTGGAAAATGGTTTCAAAGATGCAAAAGGTGGCACAATAAAGCATAAAATGCTTTGGGAACAGGTAGTGCTTTTACAGAAAGAACTACAAAAGACTCACGTGATACATACACTGAGTCATCAACGTGATGGCGTTCACGTTGCAGGGAATTCATTGGCTGATGAAGCCGCGAAGGCAGCTGTGCAAACGGCTTCCGTAGCTGCGATAACTCGGTCACAAACAAAAATAGACAGCGATATTCTACAAGCTGTCAGTACGTCAGTAAAAAATGATAAGAAAACACTCCCAAAAGGCTTTCCTAAAAAGTACTTGTACTTAACGGATACAAATAATGTTCCTTTTGCTCGAATCCCTGGAGTGGGGGATAGAGTAATTCCAAACAGGGAACACAGACTAGGACTAATCAAAGCGGCACACGAAGGGCTTGCTTCCGCACACGCTGGCGTTTCCGCAACAGTATCACTATTAAAACAGAGATATTGGTGGCCTCGCTTGAGAATACAAACTAAAAAGTATGTATTAGAATGCGACATATGCCAAAGGATAAAAGTATCAACAGTGAAACGACCAGCGCAGACACCCCTTCTCATCTCGGATAAACCATTTGCATGCGTTTACCTGGACCACTGTGGTCCCCTACAAAGGGACGGTAACTATAGATATATCATGGTAGCAGTGGATTCCTGTACGAGGTTCATATGGATGTGGCCCCAGCGCTCGGCTGACGCTAGAACGGTTATAAAAGATTTGCGAGTCTTTATCGGCACATGCGCAATTACCACGTTCCATTCTGACCAGGGTCCTGCTTTCAGCTCTCGAGCCTATAAGGAGGCCATGGCTAGCATGGGAATTGGGTTGCGGTATTCTTGTCCGTCGCACCCTGAAGGGAATAGTGTGGTAGAAAGAAAAAACCGGGACAAAAAGCAATCTATAACAGCGAAGGTATTAGGTTCAGGCGCTGGGTGGGTCAAACATTTAATAAGTGTCCAGACTAGTCTTAACAACATGCCAAGAAATTCTCTAAAAGGTTTCAGCCCATACGAACTATTGTTCGGAATTAGAATGAACGTTCAGGACCTCGATAGTCAGATGTCAGTGGTACAAGAAGAAAAAACGCAGTTTGATGTAAAAGACCGTTTGGCTGTTTTACAGGAACTGAATGAAACAAGAAAATCATTAAGCAACATAAAGTTAAAGCAACAGCCAAGTACCACTGACGAGGCACCACCCGCAACAGCCCCAGCAAGGCCTGTCTGGATTCCAAAGATTGGGGATCTAGTCAGAGAAAAGATCGCGGTGAAGAAGGAATTTGGGCCTTCTTACAGAAAAGCAGTACCTGTCTTAGCAGTCACCGGAACAAGATCAGTTGTGCTACCGCCCCTTGCTGGTAAAAAGGAGAACAGAGTCGTGTCTATCGATCTGGTAAAACCACAAGCATGTGGCCTATAATCAACAGTAGGCCCAGTGGACTCCCAAGAAACAACAGAATACCCAAACTTGCAACAATCCAAGAGGTTCAAACTGAAAGACTCATCACATTCGATCAGCCTGCAGTGCACAATGAAGGACTATGCAATAATGCCATGGAACTCGTGCCTCTTGAAACACAGATTGAAACAGTTCGTCAAGAAACAACACCAGTCTACAATGATGTGGCATCAGAAAGTGCTACCGAGAGACAGATTGAAAGAACAATCCCATCAATTGACAGAACTGCCTCTGGTTATTTCATCAACTTCGACAACTTCTCTGAAGATTTAAACGACCCCGAAGTGATGCCAGAAACAAAAAAGTCTTTTAAAGAAAAAGCAACAGAACTCTTTAATCAACTGAAGGAAATCTACCTAATTTCCCCTTGGCTAGAGTTCTGGTTCGGTCTAGGTGTATTTTTCCTCCTGCTTTGGCTCATCATGGTACTGTGTTTGGGAAAATTCATTGAAGGAAAATATATTACAATGGACACAGCAAGTCAGAACATCAACCTAGTCCTGAAACCACACAGATCATCCCACGTGAAGAAAAGAGAACTGTCAACAGTAAATGTCACAGCAATTCCAATACCTGGTGGGGTAGTATGGGAGAAAACAGACTATGAGATCTATGGTCCGGTCGAAATCCTGAAGTATCCTCATCAACTAAAGGTTTCCTTAAGTGACTTTGTGACACCTAGTACATTCTCTGATGATTGGGACTTTAACAGTATTAATGACATGATGTCTGATTTAGTAATGTGAGCTAGATTCACAGATCATGATTATTTACAAGGTTCATCTAGTTATGAGCAGTTATTCTGTTACACCCATTATGGGGATCATTACTTGCATAAATCTGCACAGCCTAGAAATGTTTTTATGTATAATCAATGGGAACATTGTGCTACACCACCTAAAAGCAGTTCTAAAGCATTTTTTGAGAAATTCAAATACTTCTCAGGCTTTAACACCAGTGATGCAGAAACGTTTTATTATAAACTGTTAGATAAAACAGGAATGAAAACAATGCTGACAAATTCTAAATTGATATATTCAGAAGCATTTTATGACAAAATGATGACATTTGGTTTTGATTATTGGAAAAATAATATTGAAACAAAGACAATTTGGGGTACGAAAGATTGGCAGGTGCAAGGCATAGAAGCACTATTTAGAACCTGCATGATACCAGAACAAATGTTGTTTTTAAATGACACAATACACCAAACATCTTGTCTTGGCCTAGCTAAGATCAAAGACCTTAAAACACCGTCTATACCAAAGCCAATACCTGAAAATGCAACCGCAGATATTGAGTTAGACGTGTCACAAATTTTACATTTCAACAGAACACATCCTGATTGGAAAAAGTGGTTAATCTGGCCTACAGACACAAATAGCTGTCAAGATAGGTTCCTGAATAAAACACAGGGTTTAAAAATGACCAGATTAGACCCTAGATACTCCCAGAGACAACATCCAGGGATTATAACAACATACAGTGTAGGGAAACTCTGCCTAGAATGGCTAACTACATCCACACTGGCTGAAATTAAGCAACACTTGTCTTTGCTAAAAGATGGTGCTGATTTGCGCGACTTCATTCTTGGACCACGCAAACAGCGTCAAAAGCGTTTCATAGCGACCAGTATCTATGCTGCTTACAACGAGGCTTGGAAAGTAAATCAAATTGAAACTGCTGAAAAAATACGAGAAATTGATCGTATTAATTTGGAGAAATCACTTTCTGTAGTAGACAATGGGTTAATGACTCTGTCTTCCAGAATATATTCTTTGGACAATATTGTATCCTCTGCCTTTGATGTGATAGACAGAGATTTGCTAATGTTACAACATGGCCAGTCTCAATTACGCTCTATTATAGAATTAGGCTGGACGCTGCAAAATCTTCGTTCAGGCTATGTGCCTTGGCGTTTAATCAACACAACGTCATTATTTTCCAGTTTTAACCTTACTGATAAACAGATCAGTTTGGCACAGAAAGGAGCAGACTATACAATCCTGAGCATCGAAAAACTCGAGAGATTACCATTGACAATGTCAGAGAGTCCTGTCATTGAATGGATAATACACGGAATTATCACAATTCCGATAACAACTTTCCGATTTAAAAAGTGCCTTGAGTACATACCTGCTGGCCAATATGAACAATTGGGTAAAGGATATGTAAAATCCGAATGGAAATTACCATACACTCATTCTTGCTATAGTGACAGTGACAAAAATGTATTTCTTAGTGGTGACAACTGTAAACACTCACTAAGCGTTATACTTTTGTGTCAGGGTATTAATTTACACGGAGCATGTGATGGAAATTCAAACAACCTTTCATGCCACCAGCTAGTCACACCTGCAACTCAGATAGAGCCCTTCTTTATGCAACTCGCAAACGGGAGTTACATTCTTAGAACGGATCACAGGTGTTGTGGCCTCGCGCCAGGGAAAAGTTATCTAATACAAGTTACGTCCATGGTCAAATGTTGTATGCAAGCATTGTTCCCGAGCGGGCCTCCAGACATAGTGACTCCCCTCTGGCCTCGTCTGAATCTCTATTCTATACGAATTGATACATTAAGCAAAATGAAATCTGTGCTTTTACAGACAACAGTGCCTATAACGTCATCTAAAGAGACGTATGATCTTCTAGTCGCAAGGACGGCTACTGAAGTCCATGACCTTTTATCAACAAATTGCCCCGTGCATTTCGTAGAAATGTTCAGCCAACTCCTTAACATGTCTAGTGCAACAAGCATCCCAGGCATATTTAAGACAGTCTTTACTGGACTGCTAACACCCTTCCAGGCAATTTTGGGAATCTTTCCTAATTTTGTGCACTCCATTTTTGGCGGCATACCATTATTTTTGGGACTCGTCGCAGGGATTCTATTTTTGACCCTCCTGCTTCGTTATGGCAAGCCTCGGCTCAGACATAGCTCCCATGGGAATGGAAGAGACAATCCTAGCAATGCGCTACAAGGACAGGATAACTAACGTCCTCGGATTGGCCAGGCTGAGAGATCTAAACATGACCTGGTTCCTTTCATTCAGACCGATATGGCAAAATTGCATTTTACCTGTGCTACGGTGTATGCTTTGCGGCGATGAATGCGTGTTGGACGTCTGTCTTTCACTTCCATCAGCAGTACCAATGGACGTCGATACTTTGCTCAGTCCAATAACGGCTCACACATTGTGTTGTCCCCAGCGGCTACCAATCCTGATGACGGCATTTGTGGAGACTCCTGTACTACAGCCAAGTGGTAACAGTGGAGCGAGTGACAAAAGCAACATCATCCAGGTACAACGTTCGGTGAGCATTGCTGGTCCTGCCTTCGATGACAGCAATCATTCTCACACCTGCCAAGTTACAGCGCTATCTAATTTGGTTGAACTATCACCTGATTTTGTAGACCAATTCTTTGAGAGCCTGTCTGATACGATGTTCTCACCCATAGAGAAACAATAACTTTTGAGAAGCTTTCCGACACACAGCGTTCCCATGAACTCTGAATTCGGCCTTCAGTTTTGATCAACAAAAACTGCCAAGAGCTTTGGAAATCTATTTTCTTTGAATTGGACAATTTTTTTAATATTGACCCTTTTTGGCACGAACAATTCTTTGCTTAACGTAAAAACTATTCTTAGAGAACAGAAGCTTCACACTTCTATTTCTAAACACATCTAGAGACATAACAACATTACACCAGCCTCTAGCACACATGTTATTACAATGCATTTTTATGTGATGATTTATCTCGCTTTTCTTCTGTCAGAGATACTTCATGTGTAATTCTTTTTGCATAATCGTTCATTGATTTCATATGCAATATTTTTTTGAAATGATTAATATGCTTTAAAAAACGTACAGTACCTAAATTCCATGTATTAGAAGTACGCCTATTTCGAATGCATTTATGTATTTTGGGGTGGGCAATGTTACACATGCATCTTATTGCTTAGTTTTAGTAATTTTGATGGACATGAAAACGTGGAGTGGGTGTTGCTTGCTTATCTAGGTTCCTGATCGATACTGTGACCTTATGCCCCTATTCGGCTATAAATCCATTTATTCCCTATATTGGCATAACCGTTCAAGTGCGATTTTCTGAAAAGTCATCTCTGGCCTCACACGAACAGAGCCACATTCCAGCATGACTCTCTGCTACTTCCTTTGCGACCAATTAGTGCAATGACAGAGCAGCAGTCACTATCTGATATTCCTAGATAACACTCCGAGTTCTTCAACAAGATAAAAACTTAGCAAACCTGGAAATCCCCGCTTGCTATGTTTTGATTAGTAATGGAACTCTAATGAGCAACTGATAACTGTCACTTCCTAGTGACATCTTTAATTGACGTCTTATGTCCAGCAAACTTGCGTCAAACCCGGCACCTGTCAGGTATAAATATTACCAACGTTGCCTTAAGCAATGTGAGTTCGTTGCCTGTTGCTGATGCCAGCTGCCTGCATGACCCTGTGTTGGTAAAAACTAGCACTCTGTCGCTGCAGCCTGCTATCCTGTGGTGGTGAAGCTGCTGATTACCATTATCGCCGCTAAAGCGCGACCTATGGTGCAGTACGCTTAAGGAGCTGAAACAGCCGTCCTCTGCGAAGACATCCAGCAGATTCCAGCTGCCCGCGGACGCTGTCACCCCTCCTTCCTCGACGCGCTGAAGAGAGCCGCTGCCTTTCTCGTGCAGAGAAATCCAGTCCCGGCGCTTCCGGTTTACCCTCGCGGGTGACTGGGATATCGAGAGAGACCCCTGAAGGAGATACCAATCCTCCATCATTCTATTCAGAGGTATGGTGTTGACTAAACCCTTAGACGAGAATTCTTGAAACAAACCTTGGCAAAACCAACTTAACTTAAAGCTACTTACTTACTCCCCTTTCACGTGTTAGGCTTAGGTCAGGCACACTGGGGTAGGCTTAGTTAGAAGCACCAGTTGAGTATGTTAGCCTAATGTATATATGACTGTATATATGTTTTATTACTTTTAAACCATTGTATGGCTAAGAAACCATATCAATGCTTTTACAGTTCTATTTCGCAATACTTATCTTACTGTACGTACTTTTTATAATAACAATTATTGCAATTGTGGCAATACATTTCTCTTGTACGAGAAGAAAGACTGTTCAATAAATGTTAACCTTTATTGACAAACGCCCGTCTCTCTATTCTCTACATCTCGTGAAAGTAAACTGCACTAGACTGACTGAGTGAAATATATGTCTATTGTTTCACACGACCCTAGAGATCGACTCTTGATCTGAGGAGCAAAGTTGTCATGTTGCACGGTTGTTGGAAAACTGAATCCCTTCTTGTCTGTGCCAAGGAAGCTGATCACTTCCTATGCAGAGAAGAAAGTTTCCAGTGACCTCTGAGCTAGTTGGTAACACAACCCAATTAAGTTTAGCATAGTCAGTGGAGGCCTGGAATATCCGCAGTTCCACGTCGATACTACTGTTTATGTTATTCCAATGCGCAGGGCCTAGTGGGAAACTAGGAACTACACTACAGGATCACTTTTGTCAGCCTACGCAACAGCCCCATACACACGCCTATTCCATGCTGATGAGAGGTAACGACCTCAAAACACGTGTCCAGAGATGGCCAGCACAACGGTGGATATACTTGACATTTTTTCAGAAGCGCACACGCTGGAACGAACTGCATTTACCATAATGCCCAGGGGCCAACTCGCTGGTAGGAGGAGCAGTGTTCGACCATATGGATTATTGTTTATTAAGGCTCCCTTGAGCCGGTCGAGCTGACGAGCTCATGGTTACGCACCTGTGCGCCGCAAGAGGTATCAATACCTGAGAACACTTTTGGCGGCCTACGCAGCAGCCCCATACACACGCCTATTCCCTGCTGATGAGAGGTAACGACCTCGAAACACGTGTCGGGGGATAGCCAGCACAAGGGTGGATATACTCGACATTTTTTCAGAAGCGCACACGCTGGAACAAACTGCATGTACCATAATGCCCAAAGGTCAACTCGCTGGTAGGAGGAGCAGTGTGCGACCATATGGATTGTTGTTTATTAAGGCTCCCTTGAGCCGGTCGAGCTGACGAGCTCATGGTTACGCACCTGCGCACCGCGAGAGGTATCAAGACCTGAGAACACTTTTGGCAGCCTACACAGCAGACCCATACACACGCCTATTCCCTGCTGAGAGGTAACGACCTCGAAACACGTGTCCAAGGATGGCCAGCGCAACGGTGGATATATACGACATTTTTTCAGAAGCGCACATGCTGGAACGGACTGCATTTATTATAATGCCCTGGGGCCAACTCGCTGGTAGGAGGAGCAGTGTTCGACCATATAGATTGTTGTTTATTATGGCTCCCTTGAGCCGGTCGAGCTGACGAGCTCATGGTTACGCACCTGCATGCAGCGAGAGGTATCATAACCTGAGAACACTTTTGGCAGCCTACGCTCCAGCCCCATACACACGCCTATTTCCTGCTGATGAGAGGTAACGACCTGGAAACACGTGTCGGGGGATAGCCAGCACAACGGTGGATATACTCGAAATTTTTTCAGAAGCGCACACGCTGGAATGAACTGCATTTACCATAATGCCCAGGGGCCAACTCGCTGGTAGGAGGAGCAGTGTGCGACCATATGGATTGTTGTTTGTTAAGGCTCCCTTGAGCCGGTCGAGCTGACGAGCTCATGGTTACGCACCTGCGTGCCGCGAGAGGTATCAATACCTCAGAACACTTTTGGCAGCCTACGCAACAGCCCCATACACACGCCTATTCCATGCTGATGAGAGGTAACGACCTCAAAACACGTGTCCAGAGATGGCCAGCACAACGGTGCATATACTCGACATTTTTTCAGAAGCGCACACGCTGGAACGAACTGCATTTACCAAAATGCCCAGGGGCCAACTCGCTTGTAGGAGGAGCAGTGTTCGACCATATGGATTATTGTTTATTAAGGCTCCCTTGAGCCGGTCGAGCTGACGAGCTCATGGTTACGCACCTGCGCACCGCAAGAGGTATCAATAACTGAGAACACTTTTGGCAGCCTACGCAGCAGCCCCATACACACGCCTATTCCCTGCTGATGAGAGGTAACGACCTCGAAACACGTGTCGGGGGATAGCCAGCACAACGGTGGATATACTCGACATTTTTTCAGAAGCGCACACGCTGGAACAAACTGCATGTACCATAATGCCCAGGGGCCAACTCGCTGGTAGGAGGAGCAGTGTGCGACCATATGGATTGTTGTTTGTTAAGGCTCCCTTGAGCCGGTCGAGCTGACGAGCTCATGGTTACGCACCTGCGTGCCGCGAGAGGTATCAATACCTGAGAACACTTTTGGCAGCCTACGCAAGAGCCCCATACACACGCCTATTCCATGCTGATGAGAGGTAACGACCTCAAAACACGTGTCCAGAGATGGCCAGCACAACGGTGGATATACTCGACATTTTTTCAGAAGCGCACACGCTGGAACGAACTGCATTTACCATAATGCCCAGGGGCCAACTCGCTGGTAGGAGGAGCAGTGTTCGACCATATGGATTATTGTTTATTAAGGCTCCCTTGAGCCAGTCGAGCTGACGAGCTCATGGTTACGCACCTGCACGCCACGAGAGGTATCAATACCTGAGAACACTTTTGGCAGCCTACGCAGCAGCCCCATACACACGCCTATTCCCTGCTGATGAGAGGTAACGACCTGGAAACACGTGTCGGGGGATAGCCAGCACAACGGTGGATATACTCGAAATTTTTTCAGAAGCGCACACGCTGGAATGAACTGCATTTTTCCATAATGCCCAGGGGCCAACTCGCTGGTAGGAGGAGCAGTGTGCGACCATATGGATTGTTGTTTGTTAAGGCTCCCTTGAGCCGGTCGAGCTGACGAGCTCATGGTTACGCACCTGCACACCGCGAGAGGTATCAAGACCTGAGAACACTTTTGGCGGCCAACACAGCAGCCCCATACACACGCCTATTCCCTGCTGAGAGGTAACGACCTCGAAACACGTGTCCAAGGATGGCCAGCACAACAGTGGATATATACGACATTTTTTCAGAAGCGCACATGCTGGAACGGACTGCATTTATTATAATGCCCTGGGGCCAACTCGCTGGTAGGAGGAGCAGTGTTCGACCATATAGATTGTTGTTTATTATGGCTCCCTTGAGCCGGTCGAGCTGACGAGCTCATGGTTACGCACCTGCGCACCGCGAGAGGTATCAAAACCTGAGAACACTTTTGGCAGCCTACACAGCAGCCCCATACGCACGCCTATTCCCTGCTGAGAGGTAACAACCTCGAAATACGTGTCCAAGGATGGCCAGCACAACGGTGGATATACTCGACATTTTTTCAGAAGCGCACATGCTGGAACGGACTGCATTTATTATAATGCCCTGGGGCCGACTCGCTGGTAGGAGGAGCAGTGTTCGACCATATAGATTGTTGTTTATTATGGCTCCCTTGAGCCACTCGAGCTGACGAGCTCATGGTTACGCACCTGCACGCCGTGAGAGGTATCAAAACCTGAGAACACTTTTGGAAGCCTAGGCAGCAGCCCCATACACACGCCTATTTCCTGCTGATGAGAGGTAACGACCTGGAAACACGTGTCGGGGGATAGCCAGCACAACGGTGGATACACTCAACATTTTTTCAGAAGCGCACACGCTGGAACGAACTGCATTTACGATAATGCCCAGGGGCCTACTCGCTGGTAGGAGGAGCAGTGTGCGACCATATGGATTGTTATTTATTAAGGCTCCCTTGAGCCGGTCGAGCTGACGAGCTCATGGTTACGCACCTGCGCGCTCGGAGAGGTATCAAGACCTGAGAACACTTTTGGCAGCCTACGCAGCAGCCCCATACACACGCCTATTCCCTGCTGATGAGAGGTAACGACCTGGAAACACGTGTCGGGGGATAGCCAGCAAGACAGTGGATATACTCGACATTTTTTCAGAAGCGCACATGCTGGAACGAACTGCATTTACCATAATGCCCAGGGGCCAACTCGCTGGTAGGAGGAGCAGTGTGCCACCATATTGATTGTTGTTTGTTAAGGCTCCCTTGAACCGGTCGAGCTGACGAGCTCATGGTTACGCACCTGCGCGCCGCGAGAGGTATCAATACCTGAGAACACTTTTGGCAGCCTATGCAACAGCCCCATACACACGCCTATTCCCTGCTGATGAGAAGTAACAACCTCAAAACACGTGTCCAGAGATTGCCAGCACAACGGTGGATATACTCGACATTTTTTCAGAAGCGCACACGCTGGAACAAACTGCATGTACCATAATGCCCAGGGGCCAACTCGCTGGTAGGAGGAGCAGTGTGCGACCATATGGATTGTTGTTTATTAAGGCTCCCTTGAGCCGGTCGAGCTGACGAGCTCATGGTTACTCACCTGCGCGCCGCGAGAGGTATCAAGACCTGAGGACTCTTTTGGCAGCCTACGCAGCAGCCCCATACACACGCCTATTCCCTTTTGATGAGAGGTAACGACCTCGAAACTCGTGTCCAGGGATGGCCAGCACAACAGTGGATATACTTGACATTTTTTCCAGAAGCGCACATGCTGGAACGAACTGCATTTACCATAATGCCCTGGGGCCAACTCGCTGGTAGGAGGAGCAGTGTTCGACCATATGGATTGTTCTTTATTAAGGCTCCCTTGAGCTGGTCGAGCTGACGAGCTCATGGTAATGCACCTGCACGCCGCAAGAGGTATCAATACCTGAGAACACTTTTGGCAGCCTACGCGGCAGCCCCATACACACGACTATTCCCTGCTGATGAGAGGTAACGACCTGGAAACACATGTCGGGGGATAGTCAGCACAACGGTGGATATACTCGACATTTTTTCAGAAGCGCACACGCTGGAACAAACTGCATGTAGCATAATGCCCAGGGGCCAACTCGCTGGTAGGAAGAGCAGTGTTCGACCATATGGATTATTGTTTATAAAGGCTCCCTTGAGCCGGTCGAGCTGACGAGCTCATGGTTACGCAATTGCGCGCCACCAGAGGTATCAATACATGAGAACACTTTTGGCAGCCTACGCAACAGCCCCATACACATGCCTATTCCATGCTGATGAGAGGTAACGACCTCAAAACACGTGTCCAGAGATGGCCAGCACAACAGTGGATATACTCGACATTTTTTCAGAAGCGCACACACTGGAACAAACTGCATTTACCATAATGCCCAGGGACCAACTCGCTGGTAGGAGGAGCAGTGTTCGACCATATGGATTATTGTTTATTAAGGCTCCCTTGAGCCGGTCGAGCTGACAAGCTCATGGTTACGCACCTGCGCGCCGCGAGAGGTATCAATACCTGAGAACACTTTTGGCAGCCTACGCAGCAGCCCCATACTCACGCCTATTCCCTGCTGATGAGAGGTAACGACCTCGAAACACGTGTCGGGGGATAGCAAGCACAACGGTGGATATACTCGACATTTTTTCAGAAGCGCACACGCTGGAACAAACTGCATGTAGCATAATGCCCAGGGGCCAACTCGCTGGTAGGAGGAGCAGTGTGCGACCATATGGATTGTTTTTTGTTAAGGCTCCCTTGAGCCGGTCGAGCTGACGAGCTCATGGTTACGCACCTGCGTGCCGCGAGAGGTATCAATACCTCAGAACACTTTTGGCAGCCTACGCAACAGCCCCATACACATGCCTATTCCATGCTGATGAAAGGTAACGACCTCAAAACACGTGTCCAGAGATGGCCAGCACAACGGTGGATATACTCAACATTTTTTCAGAAGCGCACACGCTGGAACGAACTGCATTTACCATAATGCCCAGAGGCCAACTCGCTGGTAGGAAGAGCAGTGTTCGACCATATGGATTATTGTTTATAAAGGCTCCCTTGAGCCGGTCGAGCTGACGAGCTCATGGTTACGCAATTGCGCGCCACCAGAGGTATCAATACATGAGAACACTTTTGGCAGCCTACGCAACAGCCCCATACACATGCCTATTCCATGCTGATGAGAGATAACGACCTCAAAACACGTGTCCAGAGATGGCCAGCACAACGGTGGATATACTCGACATTTTTTCAGAAGCGCACACACTGGAACGAACTGCATTTACCATAATGCCCAGGGGCCAACTCGCTGGTAGGAGGAGAAGTGTTCGACCATATGGATTATTGTTTATTAAGGCTCCCTTGAGCCGGTCGAGCTGACGAGCTCATAGTTACGCACCTGCGTGCCGCATGAGGTATCAATACATGAGAACACTTTTGGCAGCCTACGCAACAGCCCCATACACACGCCTATTCCATGCTGATGAGAGGTAACGACCTCGAAACACGTGTCGGGGATAGCCAGCACAACTGTGGATATACTCGACATTTTTTCAGAAGCGCACACGCTGGAACAAACTGCATGTACCATAATGCCCAGGGGCCAACTCGCTGGTAGGAGGAGCAGTGTTCGACCATATGGATTATTGTTTATTAAGGCTCCCTTGAGCCGGTCGAGCTGACGAGCTCATGGTTACGCACCTGCGCGCCGCGAGAGGAATCAATACCTGAGAACACTTTTGGCAGCCTACGCAGCAGCCCCATACACACGCCTATTCCCTGCTGATGAGAGGTAACAAACTCGAAACACGTGTCGGGGGATAGCCAGCACAACGGTGGATATACTCGACATTTTTTCAGAAGCGCACACGCTGGAACAAACTGCATGTACCATAATGCCCAGGGGCCAACTCGCTGGTAGGAGGAGCAGTGTGCGACCATATGGATTGTTGTTTATTAAGGCTCCCTTGAGCCGGTCGAGCTGATGAGCTCATGGTTACGCACCTGCGCGTCGCGAGAGGTATCAAGACCTGAGAACACTTTTGGCAGCCTACACTGCTGATGAGAGGTAACGACCTCGAAACACGTGTCCAAGGATGGCCAGCACAACGGTGGATATACTCGACATTTTTTCATAAGCGCACATGCTGGAACGAACTGCATTTATTATAATGCCCTGGGGCCAACTCGCTGGTAGGAGGAGCAGTGTTCGACCATATAGATTGTTGTTTATTAAGGCTCCCTTGAGCCGGTCGAGCTGACGAGCTCATGGTTACGCACCTGCACGCCGCAAGAGGTTTCAAGACCTGAGATCACTTTTGTCAGCATACGCAACAGCCCCATACACACGCCTATTCCATGCTGATGAGAGGTAACAACCTCAAAACACGTGTCCAGAGATGGCCAGCACAACGGTGGATATACTCGACATTTTTTCAGAAGCGCACACGCTGGAACGAACTGCATTTACCATAATGCCCAGGGGCCAACTCGCTGGTAGGAGGAGCAGTGTTCGACCATATGGATTATTGTTTATTAAGGCTCCCTTGAGCCGGTCGAGCTGACGAGCTCATGGTTACGCACCTGCGCGCCACCAGAGGTATCAAGACCTGAGAACACTTTTGGCAGCCTACGCAGCAGCCCCATACACACGCCTATTCCCTGCTGATGAGAGGTAACGACCTGGAAACACGTGTCGGGGGATAGCCAGCACAACAGTGGATATACTCGACATTTTTTCAGAAGCGCACATGCTGGAACGAACTGCATTTACCATAATGCCCAGGGGCCAACTCGCTGGTAGGAGGAGCAGTGTGCGACCATATTGATTGTTGTTTGTTAAGGCTCCCTTGAGTCGGTCGAGCTGACGAGCTCATGGTTACGCACCTGCGCGCCGCGAGAGGTATAAATACCTGAGAACACTTTTGGCAGCCTAAGCAACAGCCCCATACACATGCCTATTCCCTGCTGATGAGAGGTAACGACCTCAAAACACGTGTCCAGAGATTGCCAGCACAACGGTGGATATACTCGACATTTTTTCAGAAGCGCACACGCTGGAACAAACTGCATGTACCATAATGCCCAGGGGCCAACTCGCTGGTAGGAGGAGCAGTGTGAGACCATATGGATTGTTGTTTATTAAGGCTCCCTTGAGCCGGTCGAGCTGACGAGCTCATGGTTACTCACCTGCGTGCCGCGAGAGGTATCAAGACCTGAGAACACTTTTGGCAGCCTACGCAACAGCCCCATACACACGCCTATTCCATGCTGATGAGAGGTAACGACCTCAAAACACGTGTCCAGAGATGGCCAGCACAACGGTGGATATACTCGACATTTTTTCAGAAGCGCACACGCTGGAACGAACTGCATTTACCATAATGCCCAGGGGCCAACTCGCTGGTAGGAGGAGAAGTGTTCGACCATATGGATTATTGTTTATTAAGGCTCCCTTGAGCCGGTTGAGCTGACGAGCTCATAGTTACGCACCTGCGCGCCGCGAGAGGTATCAATTCCTGAGAACACTTTTGGCAGCCTACGCAGCAGCCCCATACACACGCCTATTCCCTGCTGATGAGAGGTAACGACCTTGAAACACGTGTCGGGGATAGCCAGCACAACTGTGGATATACTCGACATTTTTTCAGAAGCGCACACGCTGGAACAAACTGCATGTACCATAATACCCAGGGGCCAACTCGCTGGTAGGAGGAGCAGTGTGCGACCAAATGGATTGTTGTTTGTTAAGGCTCCCTTGAGCCGGTTGAGCTGACGAGCTCATGGTTACGCACCTGTGTGCCGCGAGAGGTATCAATACCTCAGAACACTTTTGGCAGCCTACGCAACAGCCCCATACACACGCCTATTCCATGCTGATGAGAGGTAACGACCTCAAAACACGTGTACAGAGATTGCCAGCACAACGGTGGATATACTCGACATTTTTTCAGAAGCGCACACGCTGGAACAAACTGCATTCACCATAATGCCCAGGGGCCAACTCGCTGGTAGGAAGAGCAGTGTTCGACCATATGGATTATTGTTTATTAAGGCTCCCTTGAGCCGGTCGAGCTGACGAGCTCATGGTTACGCACCTGCGCGCCGCGAGAGGTATCAATACCTGAGAACACTTTTGGCAGCCTACGCAGCAGCCCCATACACACGCCTATTCCCTGCTGATGAGAGGTAACGACCTCGAAACACGTGTCGGGGGATAGCCAGCACAACGGTGGATATACTCGACATTTTTTCAGAAGCGCACATGCTGGAACAAACTGCATGTACCATAATGCCCAGGGGCCAACTCGCTGGTAGTAGGAGCAGTGTGCGACCATATGGATTGTTGTTTATTAAGGCTCCCTTGAGCCGGTCGAGCTGATGAGCTCATGGTTACGCGCCTGCGCGTCGCGAGAGGTATCAAGACCTGAGAACACTTTTGGCAGCCTACAAAGCAGCCCCATACACACGCCTATTCCCTGCTGATGAGAGGTAACGACCTCGAAACACGTGTCCAAGGATGGCCAGCACAACTGTGGATATACTCAACATTTTTTCAGAAGCGCACATGCTGGAACGAACTGCATTTATTATAATGCCCTGGGGCCAACTCGCTGGTAGGAGGAGCAGTGTTCGACCATATAGAATGTTGTTTATTAAGGCTCCCTTGAGCCGGTCGAGCTGACGAGCTCATGGTTACGCACCTGCACGCCGCGAGAGGTTTCAAGACCTGAGATCACTTTTGTCAGCATACGCAACAGCCCCATACACACGCCTATTCCATGCTGATGAGAGGTAACAACCTCAAAACACGTGTCCAGAGATGGCCAGCACAACGGTGGATATACTCGACATTTTTTCAGAAGCGCACACGCTGGAACGAACTGCATTTACCATAATGCCCAGGGGCCAACTCGCTGGTAGGAGGAGCAGTGTTCGACCATATGGATTATTGTTTATTAAGGCTCCCTTGAGCCGGTCGAGCTGACGAGCTCATGGTTACGCACCTGCGCGCCACCAGAGGTATCAAGACCTGAGAACACTTTTGGCAGCCTACGCAGCAGCCCAATACACACGCCTATTCCCTGCTGATGAGAGGTAACGACCTGGAAACACGTGTCGGGGGATAGCCAGCACAACAGTGGATATACTCGAAATTTTTTCAGAAGCGCACATGCTGGAACGAACTGCATTTACCATAATGCCCAGGGGCCAACTCGCTGGTAGGAGGAGCAGTGTGCGACCATATTGATTGTTGTTTGTTAAGGCTCCCTTGAGTAGGCCTGGGCGGAGTTCGCGGAGTGGGGCTTCGCGGAGCTACGCGAAGTGGGCGAGAAACTACGCCCACCTCCGCACTCCGCGTAGCCCCACTCCGCAAAACCACTGGCCGGCAGCCCCGCAACCCGCCTCCCTCCCGCCCTCCCTAAATACTTTAAAATAAAAGAACGCAATAATTTTAAAAGCACTTACCTTGCCGCCGCTGGCCGCCGCGTTCCCCGGGGCTCGTTCTCTTCCGTCTTCCGTATTTTGCAGTAATGCGCATGCGCGGGCGGCCGCGCATGCGCATTTTCTCGTGAAAATGCGCATGCGCGGCCGTCCGCGCATGCGCATTACTGCAAAATACGGAAGGCGGAAGAGAACGAGCCCCGGGGAACGCGGCGGCCAGCGGCGGCAAGGTAAGTGCTTTTAAAATTATTGCGTTCTTTTATTTTAAAGTATTTAGGGAGGGCGGGAGGGAGGCGGGTGGCGGCCAGCTACGCTCCGTCTGCGGAGCGTGCGTAGTGCCGCCTGGCTCCGCCAGCTCCGCAAAAGGCGGAGTAGGCGGAACTACGCACACTCCGCAGACGGAGCGTAGCTGGCCGCCCACGGTTACCCTTGAGTCGGTCGAGCTGACGAGCTCATGGTTACGCACCTGCGTGCCGCGAGAGGTATAAATACCTGAGAACACTTTTGGCAGCCTAAGCAACAGCCCCATACACATGCCTATTCCCTGCTGATGAGAGGTAACGACCTCAAAACACGTGTCCAGAGATTGCCAGCACAACGGTGGATATACTCGACATTTTTTCAGAAGCGCACACGCTGGAACAAACTGCATGTACCATAATGCCCAGGGGCCAACTCGCTGGTAGGAGGAGCAGTGTGCGACCATATGGATCGTTGTTTATTAAGGCTCCCTTGAGCCGGTCGAGCTGACGAGCTCATGGTTACGCACCTGCGCGCCGCGAGAGGTATCAATTCCTGAGAACACTTTTGGCAGCCTACGCAGCAGCCCCATACACACGCCTATTCCCTGCTGATGAGAGGTAACGACCTCGAAACACGTGTCGGGGATAGCCAGCACAACTGTGGATATACTCGACATTTTTTCAGAAGCGCACACGCTGGAACAAACTGCATGTACCATAATACCCAGGGGCCAACTCGCTGGTAGGAGGAGCAGTGTGCGACCAAATGGATTGTTGTTTGTTAAGGCTCCCTTGAGCCGGTTGAGCTGACGAGCTCATGGTTACGCACCTGTGTGCCGCGAGAGGTATCAATACCTCAGAACACTTTTGGCAGCCTACGCAACAGCCCCATACACACGCCTATTCCATGCTGATGAGAGGTAACGACCTCAAAACACGTGTACAGAGATTGCCAGCACAACGGTGGATATACTCGACATTTTTTCAGAAGCGCACACGCTGGAACAAACTGCATTCACCATAATGCCCAGGGGCCAACTCGCTGGTAGGAGGAGCAGTGTTCGACCATATGGATTATTGTTTATTAAGGTTCCCTTGAGCCGGTCGAGCTGACGAGCTCATGGTTACGCACCTGCGCGCCGCGAGAGGTATCAATACCTGAGAACACTTTTGGCAGCCTACGCAGCAGCCCCATACACACGCCTATTCCCTGCTGATGAGAGGTAATGACCTCGAAACATGTGTCGGGGGATAGCCAGCACAACGGTGGATATACTCGACATTTTTTCAGAAGCGCACATGCTGGAACAAACTGCATGTACCATAATGCCCAGGGGCCAACTCGCTGGTAGGAGGAGCAGTGTGCGACCATATGGATTGTTGTTTATTAAGGCTCCCTTGAGCCGGTCGAGCTGATGAGCTCATGGTTACGCGCCTGCGCGTCGCGAGAGGTATCAAGACCTGAGAACACTTTTGGCAGCCTACAAAGCATCCCCATACACACGCCTATTCCCTGCTGATGAGAGGTAACGACCTCGAAACACGTGTCCAAGGATGGCCAGCACAACTGTGGATATACTCGACATTTTTTCAGAAGCGCACATGCTGGAACGAACTGCATTTATTATAATGCCCTGGGGCCAACTCGCTGGTAGGAGGAGCAGTGTTCGACCATATAGAATGTTGTTTATTAAGGCTCCCTTGAGCCGGTCGAGCTGACGAGCTCATGGTTACGCACCTGCACGCCGCGAGAGGTATCAAGACCTGAGATCACTTTTGTCAGCCTACGCAACAGCCCCATACACACGCCTATTCCATGCTGATGAGAGGTAACGACCTCAAAACACGTGTCCAGAGATGGCCAGCACAACGGTGGATATACTTGACATTTTTTCAGAAGCGCACACGCTGGAACGAACTGCATTTTCCATAATGCCCAGGGGCCAACTCGCTGGTAGGAGGAGCAGTGTTCGACCATATGGATTATTGTTTATTTAGGCTCCCTTGAGCCGGTCGAGCTGACGAGCTTATGGTTACGCACCTGCGCGCCGCGAGAGGTATCAAGACCTGAGAACACTTTTGGCAGCCTACGCAGCAGCCCCATACACACGCCTATTTCCTGCTGATGAGAGGTAACGACTTGGAAACACGTGTCGGGGGATAGCCAGCACAACGGTGGATATACTCGACATTTTTTCAGAAGCGCACATGCTGGAACGAACTGCATTTACCATAATACCCAGGGGCCAACTCGCTGGTAGGAGGAGCAGTGTGCGACCATATTGATTGTTGTTTGTTATGGCTCCCTTGAGCCGGTCGAGCTGACGAGCTCATGGTTACTCACCTGCGCGCCGCGAGAGGTATCAAGACCTGAGAACACTTTTGGCAGCCTACGCAGCAGCCCCATACACACGCCAATTCCCTGCTGATGAGAGGTAACGACCTTGAAACACGTGTCCAGGGATGGCCAGCACAACAGTGGATATACTCGACATTTTTTCCAGAAGCGCACATGCTGGAACGAACTGCATTTACCATAATGCCCTGGGGCAGACTCGCTGGTAGGAGGAGCAGTGTTTGACCATATGGATTGTTCTTTATTAAGGCTCCCTTGAGCCGGTCGAGCTGACAAGCTCAGGGTTATGCACCTGCACGCCGCGAGAGGTATCAATACCTAGAACACTTTTGGCAGCCTACGCAGCAGCCCCATACACACGCCTATTCCCTGCTGATGAGAGGTAACGACCTGGAAACACGTGTCGGGGGATAGCCAGCACAACGGTGGATATACTCGAAATTTTTTCAGAAGCGCACACGCTGGAATGACCTGCATTTACCATAATGCCCAGGGGCCAACTCGCTGGTAGGAGGAGCAGTGTGCGACCATATGGATTGTTGTTTATTAAGGCTCCCTTGAGCCGGTCGAGCTAACGAGCTCATGGTTACGCACCTGCGCGCTGCGAGAGGTATCAAGATCTGAGAACACTTTTGGCAGCCTATGCAGCAGCCCCATACACACGCCTATTCCCTACTGATGAGAGGTAACGACCTCGAAACACGTGTCCAGGGATGGCCAGCACAACGGTGGATATATTCATCATTTTTTCAGAAGCGCACAGGCTGGAACGAAATGCATTTACCATAATGCCCAGGGGCCAACTCGCTGGTAGGAGGAGCAGTGTGC
Source organism: Lissotriton vulgaris (assembly GCF_964263255.1). Taxonomy (NCBI): domain Eukaryota; kingdom Metazoa; phylum Chordata; class Amphibia; order Caudata; family Salamandridae; genus Lissotriton; species Lissotriton vulgaris. The sequence continues at coordinate 25,672 of NW_028248315.1, read as the reverse complement.
GACCATATAGATTGTTGTTTATTAAGGCTCCCTTGAGCTGGTCGAGCTGACGAGCTCATGATTACGCACCTGCGCGCCGCGAGAGGTATCAAGACCTGAGAACACTTTTGGCAGCCTACGCAGCGGCCCCATGCACACGCCTATTCCCTGCTGATGAGAGGTAACGACCTCGAAACACGTGTCCAGGGATGGCCAGCACAATGGTGGATATACTCGACATTTTTTCAGAAGCGCACATACTGGAACGAACTGCATTTACCATAATGCCCAGGGGCTAACTCGCTGGTAGGAGGAGCAGTGTTTGACCATATGAATTGTTCTTTATTAAGGCTCCCTTGAGCCGGTCGAGCTGACGAGCTCATGGTTACGCACCTGCACGCCGCGAGAGGTATCAATACCTGAGAACACTTTTGACAGCCTACGCAGCAGCCCCATATACACGCCTATTCCCTGCTGATGTGAGGTAACGACCTGGAAACACGTGTCGGGGGATTGCCAGCACAAAGGTGGATATACTCGACATTTTTTCAAAATCGCACATTGCTGGAACGAACTGCATTTACCATAATGCCCAGGGGCCAACTCGCTGGTAGGAGGAGCAGTGTGTGACCATATGGATTGTTGTTTATTAAGGCTCCCTTGAGCCGGTCGAGCTGACGAGCTCATGGTTACGCACCTGCACGCTGCGAGAGGTATCAAGACCTGAGATCACTTTTGTCAGCCTACGCAGCAGCCCCATACACACGCCTATTTCCTGCTGATGAGAGGTAACGACCTGGAAACACGTGTCGGGGGATAGCCAGCACAACGGTGGATATACTCGACATTTTTTCAGAAGCGCACACGCTGGAACGAACTGCATTTACCATAATGTCCAGCGGCCAACTCGCTGGTAGGAGGAGCATTGTGCGACCATATGGATTGTTATTTATTAAGGCTCCCTTGAGCCGGTCGAGCTGACGAGCTCATGGTTACGCACCTGCGCGCCGCGAGAGGTATCAATACCTCAGAACACTTTTGGCAGCCTATGCAACAGCCCCATACACACGCCAATTCCCTGCTGATGAGAGGTAACGACCTCGAAACACGTGTCCAGGGATGGCCAGCACAACAGTGGATATACTCAACATTTTTTCCAGAAGCGCACATGCTGGAACGAACTGCATTTACCATAATGCCCAGGGGCCAACTCGCTGGTAGGAGGAGCAGTGTTCGACCATATGGATTGTTCTTTATTAAGGCTCCCTTGAGCCGGTCGAGCTGACAATCTCAGGGTTATGCACCTGCACGCCGCGAGAGGTATCAATACCTAGAACACTTTTGGCAGCCTACGCAGCAGCCCCATACACACGCCTATTCCCTGCTGATGAGAGGTAAAGACCTGGAAACACGTGTCGGGGGATAGCCAGCACAACGGTGGATATACTCGAAATTTTTTCAGAAGCGCACACGCTGGAATGACCTGCATTTACCATAATGCCCAGGGGCCAACTCGCTGGTAGGAGGAGCAGTGTGCGACCATATGGATTGTTGTTTATTAAGGCTCCCTTGAGCCGGTCGAGCTAACGAGCTCATGGTTACGCACCTGCGCGCTGCGAGAGGTATCAAGATCTGAGAACACTTTTGGCAGCCTATGCAGCAGCCCCATACACACGCCTATTCCCTACTGATGAGAGGTAACGACCTCGAAACACGTGTCCAGGGATGGCCAGCACAACGGTGGATATATTCATCATTTTTTCAGAAGCGCACACGCTGGAACGAAATGCATTTACCATAATGCCCAGGGGCCAACTCGCTGGTAGGAGGAGCAGTGTGCGACCATATAGATTGTTGTTTATTAAGGCTCCCTTGAGCTGGTCGAGCTGACGAGCTCATGATTACGCTCCTGCGCACCGCGAGAGGTATCAAGACCTGAGAACACTTTTGGCAGCCTACGCAGCGGCCCCATGCACACGCCTATTCCCTGCTGATGAGAGGTAACGACCTCGAAACACGTGTCCAGGGATGGCCAGCACAATGGTGGATATACTCGACATTTTTTCAGAAGCACACATCCTGGAACGAACTGCATTTACCATAATGCCCAGGGGCTAACTCGCTGGTAGGAGGAGCAGTGTTCGACGATATGAATTGTTCTTTATAAAGGCTCCCTTGAGCCGGTCGAGCTGACGAGCTCATGGTTACGCACCTGCGCACCGCGAGAGGTATCAATACCTGAGAACACTTTTGACAGCCTACGCAGCAGCCCCATATACACGCCTATTCCCTGCTGATGAGAGGTAACGACCTGGAAACACGTGTCGGGGGATTGCCAGCACAAAGGTGGATATACTCGACATTTTTTTAAAATCGCACATTGCTGGAACGAACTGCATTTACCATAATGCCCAGGGGCCAACTCGCTGGTAGGAGGAGCAGTGTGTGACCATATGGATTGTTGTTTATTAAGGCTCCCTTGAGCCGGTCGAGCTGACGAGCTCATGGTTACGCACCTGCACGCCGCGAGAGGTATCAAGACCTGAGATCACTTTTGTCAGCCTACGCAGCAGCCCCATACACACGCCTATTTCCTGCTGATGAGAGGTAACGACCTGGAAACACGTGTCGGGGGATAGCCAGCACAACTGTGGATATACTCGACATTTTTTCAGAAGCGCACACGCTGGAACGAACTGCATTTACCATAATGTCCAGCGGCCAACTCGCTGGTAGGAGGAGCATTGTGCGACCATATGGATTGTTATTTATTAAGGCTCCCTTGAGCCGGTCGAGCTGACGAGCTCATGGTTACGCACCTGCGCGCCGCGAGAGGTATCAATACCTCAGAACACTTTTGGCAGCCTACGCAACAGCCCCATACACACGCCTATTCCATGCTGATGAGAAGTAACGACCTCAAAACGCGTGTCCAGAGATTGCCAGCACAACAGTGGATATACTCGACATTTTTTCAGAAGCGCACACGCTGGAACAAACTGCATGTACCATAATGCCCAGGTGCCAACTCGCTGGTAGGAGGAGCAGTGTGCGACCATATGGATTGTTGTTTATTAAGGCTCCCTTGAGCCGGTCGAGCTGACGAGCTCATGGTTACTCACCTGCGCGCCGCGAGAGGTATCAAGACCGGAGGACACTTTTGGCAGCCTACGCAGCAGCCCCATACACACGCCTATTCCCTTCTGATGAGAGGTAACAACCTCGAAACACGTGTCCAGGGATGGCCAGCACAACAGTGGATATACTTGACATTTTTTCCAGAAGCGCACATGCTGGAACGAACTGCATTTACCATAATGCCCTGGGGCCAACTCGCTGGTAGGAGGAGCAGTGTTCGACCATATGGATTGTTCTTTATTAAGGCTCCCTTGAGCCGGTCGAGCTGACGAGCTCATGGTAATGCACCTGCACGCCGCAAGAGGTATCAATACCTGAGAACACTTTTGGCAGCCTACACGGCAGCCCCATACACACGCCTATTCCCTGCTGATGAGAGGTAACGACCTGGAAACACGTGTCGGGGGATAGCCAGCACAACGGTGGATATACTCGAAATTTTTTCAGAAGCGCACACGCTGGAATGAACTGCATTTACCATAATGCCCAGGGGCCAACTCGCTGGTAGGAGGAGCAGTGTGCGACCATATGGATTGTTGTTTGTTAAGGCTCCCTTGAGCCGGTCGAGCTGACGAGCTCATGGTTACGCACCTGCGTGCCGCGAGAGGTATCAATACCTCAGAACACTTTTGGCAGCCTACGCAACAGCCCCATACACACGCCTATTCCATGCTGATGAGAGGTAACGACCTCAAAACACGTGTCCAGAGATGGCCAGCACAACGGTGGATATACTCGTCATTTTTTCAGAAGCGCACACGCTGGAACGAACTGCATTTACCATAATGCCCAGGGGCCAACTCGCTGGTAGGAGGAGCAGTGTTCGACCATATGGATTATTGTTTATTAAGGCTCCCTTGAGCCGGTCGAGCTGACGAGCTCATGGTTACGCACCTGCGCGCCGCGAGAGGTATCAATACCTGAGAACACTTTTGGCAGCCTACGCAACAGCCCCATACACACGCCTATTCCCTGCTGATGAGAGGTAACGACCTCGAAACACGTGTCGGGGGATAGCAAGCACAACGGTGGATATACTCGACATTTTTTCAGAAGCGCACACGCTGGAACAAACTGCATGTAGCATAATGCCCAGGGGCCAACTCGCTGGTAGGAGGGGCAGTGTGCGACCATATGGAGTGTTGTTTGTTAAGGCTCCCTTGAGCCGGTCGAGCTGACGAGCTCATGGTTACGCAACTGCGTGCCGCGAGAGGTATCAATACCTCAGAACACTTTTGGCAGCCTACGCAACAGCCCCATACACATGCCTATTCAATGCTGATGAGAGGTAACAACCTCAAAACATGTGTCCAGAGATGGCCAGCACAACCGTGGATATACTCGACATTTTTTCAGAAGCGCACACGCTGGAACGAACTGCATTTACCATAATGCCCAGGGGCCAACTCGCTGGTAGGAGGAGCAGTGTTCGACCATATGGATTATTGTTTATTAAGGCTCCCTTGAGCCGGTCGAGCTGACGAGCTCATGGTTACGCACCTGCGCGCCGCGAGAGGTATCAATACCTGAGAACACTTTTGGCAGCCTACGCAGCAGCCCCATAGACACGCCTATTCCCTGCTGATGAGAGGTAACGACCTCGAAACAGGTGTCGGTGGATAGCCAGCACAACGGTGGATATACTCGACATTTTTTCAGAAGCGCACACGCTGGAACAAACTGCATGTACCATAATGCCCAGGGGCCAACTCGCTGGTAGGAGGAGCAGTGTGCGACCATATGGATTGTTGTTTATTAAGGCTCCCTTGAGCCGGTCGAGCTGATGAGCTCATGGTTACGCACCTGCGCGTCGCGAGAGGTATCAAGACCTGAGAACACTTTTGGCAGCCTACACAGCAGCCCCATACACACGCCTATTCCCTGCTGATGAGAGGTAACGACCTCGAAACACGTGTCCAAGGATGGCCAGCACAACGGTGGATATACTCGACATTTTTTCATAAGCGCACATGCTGGAACGAACTGCATTTATTATAATGCCCTGGGGCCAACTCGCTGGTAGGAGGAGCAGTGTTCGACCATATAGATTGTTGTTTATTAAGGCTCCCTTGAGCCGGTCGAGCTGACGAGCTCATGGTTACGCACCTGCGCGCTGCGAGAGGTATCAAGACCTGAGAACACTTTTGGCAGCCTACGCAGCAGCCCCATACACACGCCTATTCCCTGCTGATGAGAGGTAACGACCTGGAAACACGTGTCGGGGGATAGCCAGCACAACAGTGGATATACTCGACATTTTTTCAGAAGCGCACATGCTGGAACGAACTGCATTTACCATAATGCCCAGGGGCCAACTCGCTGGTAGGAGGAGCAGTGTGCGACCATATGGATTGTTATTTATTAAGGCTCCCTTGAGCCGGTCGAGCTGACGAGCTCATGGTTACGCACCTGCGCGCCCGGAGAGGTATCAAGACCTGAGAACACTTTTGGCAGCCTACGCAGCAGCCCCATACACACGCCTATTCCCTGCTGATGAGAGGTAACGACCTGGAAACACGTGTCGGGGGATAGCCAGCACAACGGTGGATATACTCGACATTTTTTCAGAAGCGCACACGCTGGAACAAACTGCATGTACCATAATGCCCAGGGGCCAACTCGCTGGTAGGAGGAGCAGTGTGCGACCATATGGATTGTTGTTTATTAAGGCTCCCTTGAGCCGGTCGAGCTGATGAGCTCATGGTTACGCACCTGCGCGTCGCGAGAGGTATCAAGACCTGAGAACACTTTTGGCAGCCTACACAGCAGCCCCATACACACGCCTATTCCCTGCTGATGAGAGGTAACAACCTCAAAACACGTGTCCAGAGAATGCCAGCACAACGGTGGATATACTCAACATTTTTTCAGAAGCGCACACGCTGGAACAAACTGCATGTACCATAATGCCCAGGGGCCAACTCGCTGGTAGGAGGAGCAGTGTGCGACAATATGGATTGTTGTTTATTAAGGCTCCCTTGAGCCGGTCGAGCTGACGAGCTCATGGTTACTCACCTGCGCGCCGCGAGAGGTATCAAGACCTGAGAACACTTTTGGCAGCCTACGCAGCAGCCCCATACACACGCCAATTCCCTGCTGATGAGAGGTAACGACCTCGAAACACGTGTCCAGGGATGGCCAGCACAACAGTGGATATACTCGACATTTTTTCCAGAAGCGCACATGCTGGAACGAACTGCATTTACCATAATGCACTGGGGCCAACTCGCTGGTAGGAGGAGCAGTGTTCGACCATATGGAATGTTCTTTATTAAGGCTCCCTTGAGCCGGTCGAGCTGACGAGCTCATGGTTATGCACCTGCACGCCGCGAGAGGTATCAATACCTAGAACACTTTTGTCAGCCTACGCAGCAGCCCCATACACACGCCTATTCCCTGCTGATGAGAGGTAACGACCTGGAAACACGTGTCGGGGGATAGCCAGCACAACGGTGGATATACTCGAAATTTTTTCAGAAGCGCACACGCTGGAATGAACTGCATTTACCATAATGCCCAGGGGCCAACTCGCTGGTAGGAGGAGCAGTGTGCGACCATATGGATTGTTGTTTACTAAGGCTCCCTTGAGCCGGTCGAGCTGACGAGCTCATGGTTACGCACCTGCGCGCCGTGAGAGGTATCAAGATCTGAGAACACTTTTGGCAGCCTATGCAGCAGCCCCATACACACGCCTATTCCCTACTGATGAGAGGTAACGACCTCGAAACACGTGTCCAGGGATGGCCAGCACAACGGTGGATATATTCATCATTTTTTCAGAAGCGCACACGCTGGAACGAACTGCATTTACCATAATGCCCAGGGGCCAACTCGCTGGTAGGAGGAGCAGTGTGCGACCATATGGATTGTTGTTTAAGGCTCCCTTCAGCCGGTCGAGCTGACGAGCTCATGGTTACGCACCTGCACGCCGCAAGAGGTATCAATACCTGAGAACACTTTTGGCAGCCTACGCAGCAGCCCCATACACACGCCTATTCCCTACTGATGAGAGGTAACGACCTCGAAACACGCGTCCAGGGATGGCCAGCACAACGGTGGATATACTCGACATTTTTTCAAAATCGCACTGCTGGAACGAACTGCATTTACCATAATGCCCAGGGGCCAACTCGCTGGTAGGAGGAGCAGTGTGCGACCATATGGATTGTTGTTTATTAAGGCTTCCTTGAGCCAGTCGAGCTGATGAGCTCATGGTTACGCACCTGCGCGCCGCGAGAGATATCAATACCTGAGAACACTTTTAGCAGCCTACGCAGCAGCCCCATGCACATGCCTATTCCCTGCTGATGAGAGGTAACAACCTCGAAACACGTGTCGGGGGATAGCCAGCACAACGGTGGATATACTCGACATTTTTTCAGAAGCGCAGACGCTGGAACAAACTGCATGTACCATAATGCACAGGGACCAACTCGCTGGTAGGAGGAGCAGTGTGCGACCATATGGATTGTTGTTTATTAAGGCTCCCTTGAGCCGGTCGAGCTGACGAGCTCATGGTTACGCACCTGCGCGCCGCGAGAGATATCAATACCTGAGAACACTTTTAGCAGCCTACGCAGCAGCCCCATGCACATGCCTATTCCCTGCTGATGAGAGGTAACAACCTCGAAACACGTGTCGGGGGATAGCCAGCACAACGGTGGATATACTCGACATTTTTTCAGAAGCGCAGACGCTGGAACAAACTGCATGTACCATAATGCACAGGGACCAACTCGCTGGTAGGAGGAGCAGTGTGCGACCATATGGATTGTTGTTTATTAAGGCTCCCTTGAGCCGGTCGAGCTGACGAGCTCATGGTTACGCACCTGCGCGCCACGAGTGGTATCAAGACCTGAGAACACTTTTGGCAGCCTACACAGCAGCCCCATACACACGCTTATTCCCTGCTGATGAGAGGTAACGACCTCGAAACACATGTCCAGGGATGGCCAGCACAACGGTGGATATACTCAACATTTTTTCAGAAGCGCACATGCTGGAATGAACTGCATTTATTATAATGCCCTGGGGCCAACTCGCTGGTAGGAGGAGTAGTGTTCGACCATATAGATTGTTGTTTATTGAGGCTCCCTTGAGCCGGTCGAGCTGACGAGCTCATGGTTACGCACCTGCACGCCGCGAGAGGTATCGAGACCTGAGAACACTTTTGGCAGCCTATGCAGCAGCCCCATACACACGCCTATTCCCTGCTGATGAGAGATAACGACCTGGAAACACGTGTCGGGGGATAGCCAGAACAACGGTGGATATACTCGACATTTTTTCAGAAGCGCACACGCTGGAACGAACTGCATTTACCATAATGCCCAGGGGCCAACTCGCTGGTAGGAGGAGCAGTGTGCGACCATATGGATTGTTATTTATTAAGGCTCCCTTGAGCCGGTCGAGCTGACGAGCTCATGGTTACGCACCTGCGCGCCCGGAGAGGTATCAAGACCTGAGAACACTTTTGGCAGCCTACGCAGCAGCCCCATACACACGCCTATTCCCTGCTGATGAGAGGTAACGACCTCGAAACATGTGTCCAGGGATGGCCAGCACAACTGTATATACTCGACATTTTTTCAAAATCGCACATGCTGGAACGAACTGCATTTACCATAATGCCCAGGGGCCAACTCGCTGGTAGGAGGAGCAGTGTGCGACCTTATGGATTGTTGTTTATTAAGGCTTCCTTGAGCCAGTCGAGCTGATGAGCTCATGGTTACGCACCTGCGCGCCGCGAGAGATATCAATACCTGAGAACACTTTTAGCAGCCTACGCAGCAGCCCCATGCACATGCCTATTCCCTGCTGATGAGAGGTAACAACCTCGAAACACGTGTCGGGGGATAGCCAGCACAACGGTGGATATACTCGACATTTTTTCAGAAGCGCACACGCTGGAACGAAATGCATTTACCATAATGCCCAGGGGCCAACTCGCTGGTAGGAGGAGCAGTTTGCGACCATATAGATTGTTGTTTATTAAGGCTCCCTTGAGCTGGTCGAGCTGACGAGCTCATGATTACGCACCTGCGCGCCGCGAGAGGTATCAAGACCTGAGAACACTTTTGGCAGCCTACGCAGCGGCCCCATGCACACGCCTATTCCCTGCTGATGAGAGGTAACGACCTCGAAACACGTGTCCAGGGATGGCCAGCACAATGGTGGATATACTCGACATTTTTTCAGAAGCGCACATACTGGAACGAACTGCATTTACCATAATGCCCAGGGGCTAACTCGCTGGTAGGAGGAGCAGTGTTCGACCATATGAATTGTTCTTTATTAAGGCTCCCTTGAGCCGGTCGAGCTGACGAGCTCATGGTTACGCACCTGCGCGCCGCGAGAGGTATCAATACCTGAGAACACTTTTGACAGCCTACGCAGCAGCCCCATATACACGCCTATTCCCTGCTGATGAGAGGTAACGACCTGGAAACACGTGTCGGGGGATTGCCAGCACAAAGGTGGATATACTCGACATTTTTTTAAAATCGCACATTGCTGGAACGAACTGCATTTACCATAATGCCCAGGGGCCAACTCGCTGGCAGGAGGAGCAGTGTGTGACCATATGGATTGTTGTTTATTAAGGCTCCCTTGAGCCGGTCGAGCTGACGAGCTCATGGTTACGCACCTGCACGCCGCGAGAGGTATCAAGACCTGAGATCACTTTTGTCAGTCTACGCAGCAGCCCCATACACACGCCTATTTCCTGCTGATGAGAGGTAACGACCTGGAAACACGTGTCGGGGGATAGCCAGCACAACGGTGGATATACTCGACATTTTTTCAGAAGCGCACACGCTGGAACGAACTGCATTTACCATAATGTCCAGCGGCCAACTCGCTGGTAGGAGGAGCATTGTGCGACCATATGGATTGTTATTTATTAAGGCTCCCTTGAGCCGGTCGAGCTGACGAGCTCATGGTTACGCACCTGCGCGCCGCGAGAGGTATCAATACCTCAGAACACTTTTGGCAGCCTACGCAACAGCCCCATACACACGCCTATTCCATGCTGATGAGAAGTAACGACCTCAAAACACGTGTCCAGAGATTGCCAGCACAACAGTGGATATACTCGACATTTTTTCAGAAGCGCACACGCTGGAACAAACTGCATGTACCATAATGCCCAGGGGCCAACTCGCTGGTAGGAGGAGCAGTGTGCGACCATATGGATTGTTGTTTATTAAGGCTCCCTTGAGCCGGTCGAGCTGACGAGCTCATGGTTACTCACCTGCGCGCCGCGAGAGGTATCAAGACCGGAGGACACTTTTGGCAGCCTACGCAGCAGCCCCATACACACGCCTATTCCCTTCTGATGAGAGGTAACAACCTCGAAACACGTGTCCAGGGATGGCCAGCACAACAGTGGATATACTTGACATTTTTTCCAGAAGCGCACATGCTGGAACGAACTGCATTTACCATAATGCCCTGGGGCCAACTCGCTGGTAGGAGGAGCAGTGTTCGACCATATGGATTGTTCTTTATTAAGGCTCCCTTGAGCCGGTCGAGCTGACGAGCTCATGGTAATGCACCTGCACGCCGCGAGAGGTATCAATACCTTAGAACACTTTTGGCAGCCTACGCGGCAGCCCCATACACACGCCTATTCCCTGCTGATGAGAGGTAACGACCTGGAAACACGTGTCGGGGGATAGCCAGCACAACGGTGGATATACTCGAAATTTTTTCAGAAGCGCACACGCTGGAATGAACTGCATTTAGCATAATGCCCAGGGGCCAACTCGCTGGTAGGAGGAGCAGTGTGTGACCATATGGATTGTTGTTTGTTAAGGCTCCCTTGAGCCGGTCGAGCTGACGAGCTCATGGTTACGCACCTGCGTGCCGCGAGAGGTATCAATACCTCAGAACACTTTTGGCAGCCTACGCAACAGCCCCATACACACGCCTATTCCATGCTGATGAGAGGTAACGACCTCAAAACACGTGTCCAGAGATGGCCAGCACAACGGTGGATATACTCGTCATTTTTTCAGAAGCGCACACGCTGGAACGAACTGCATTTACCATAATGCCCAGGGGCCAACTCGCTGGTAGGAGGAGCAGTGTTCGACCATATGGATTATTGTTTATTAAGGCTCCCTTGAGCCGGTCGAGCTGACGAGCTCATGGTTACGCAATTGCGCGCCACCAGAGGTATCAATACCTTGAGAACACTTTTGGCAGCCTACGCAGCAGCCCCATACACACGCCTATTCCCTGCTGATGAGAGGTAACGACCTGGAAACACGTGTCGGGGGATAGCCAGCACAACGGTGGATATACTCGAAATTTTCTCAGAAGCGCACACGCTGGAATGAACTGCATTTACCATAATACCCAGGGGCCAACTCGCTGGTAGGAGGAGCAGTGTGCAACCATATGGATTGTTGTTTGTTAAGGCTCCCTTGAGCCGGTCGAGCTGACGAGCTCATGGTTACGCACCTGCGTGCCGCGAGAGGTATCAATACCTCAGAACACTTTTGGCAGCCTACGCAACAGCCCCATACACACGCCTATTCCCTGCTGATGAGAGGTAACGACCTGGAAACACGTGTCGGGGGATAGCCAGCACAACGGTGGATATACTCGAAATTTTTTCAGAAGCGCACACGCTGGAATGAACTGCATTTAGCATAATGCCCAGGGGCCAACTCGCTGGTAGGAGGAGCAGTGTGTGACCATATGGATTGTTGTTTGTTAAGGCTCCCTTGAGCCGGTCGAGCTGACGAGCTCATGGTTACGCACCTGCGTGCCGCGAGAGGTATCAATACCTCAGAACACTTTTGGCAGCCTACGCAACAGCCCCATACACACGCCTATTCCATGCTGATGAGAGGTAACGACCTCAAAACACGTGTCCAGAGATGGCCAGCACAACGGTGGATATACTCGTCATTTTTTCAGAAGCGCACACGCTGGAACGAACTGCATTTACCATAATGCCCAGGGGCCAACTCGCTGGTAGGAGGAGCAGTGTTCGACCATATGGATTATTGTTTATTAAGGCTCCCTTGAGCCGGTCGAGCTGACGAGCTCATGGTTACGCAATTGCGCGCCACCAGAGGTATCAATACCTTGAGAACACTTTTGGCAGCCTACGCAGCAGCCCCATACACACGCCTATTCCCTGCTGATGAGAGGTAACGACCTGGAAACACGTGTCGGGGGATAGCCAGCACAACGGTGGATATACTCGAAATTTTCTCAGAAGCGCACACGCTGGAATGAACTGCATTTACCATAATACCCAGGGGCCAACTCGCTGGTAGGAGGAGCAGTGTGCAACCATATGGATTGTTGTTTGTTAAGGCTCCCTTGAGCCGGTCGAGCTGACGAGCTCATGGTTACGCACCTGCGTGCCGCGAGAGGTATCAATACCTCAGAACACTTTTGGCAGCCTACGCAACAGCCCCATACACACGCCTATTCCATGCTGATGAGAGGTAACGACCTCAAAACACGTGTCCAGAGATGGCTAGCACAACGGTGGATATACTCGACATTTTTTCAGAAGCGCACACACTGGAACAAACTGCATTTACCATAATGCCCAGGGGCCAACTCGCTGGTAGGAGGAGAAGTGTTCGACCATATGGATTATTGTTTATTAAGGCTCCCTTGAGCCGGTCGAGCTGACGAGCTCATAGTTACGCACCTGCGCGCCGCGAGAGGTATCAATACCTGAGAACACTTTTGGCAGCCTACGCAGCAGCCCCATACACACGCCTATTCCCTGCTGATGAGAGGTAACGACCTCGAAACACGTGTCGGGGATAGCCAGCACAACTATGGATATACTCGACATTTTTTCAGAAGCGCACACGCTGGAACAAACTGCATGTACCATAATGCCCAGGGGCCAACTCGCTGGTAGGAGGAGCAGTGTGCGACCAAATGGATTGTTGTTTGTTAAGGGTCCCTTGAGCCGGTCGAGCTGACGAGCTCATGGTTACGCACCTGTGTGCCTCGAGAGGTATTAATACCTCAGAACACTTTTGGCAGCCTACGCAACAGCCCCATACACACGCCTATTCCATACTGATGAGAGGTAACAACCTCAAAACACGTGTCCAGAGATGGCCAGCACAACGGTGGATATACTCGACATTTTTTCAGAAGCGCACACGCTGGAACGAACTGCATTCACCATAATGCCCAGGGGCCAACTCGCTGGTAGCAGGAGCAGTGTTCGACCATATGGATTATTGTTTATTAAGGCTCCCTTGAGCCGGTCGAGCTGACGAGCTCATGGTTACGCACCTGCGCGCCGCGAGAGGTATCAATACCTGAGAACACTTTTGGCAGCTTACGCAGCAGCCCCATACACACGCCTATTCCCTGCTGATGAGAGGTAACGACCTCAAAACACGTGTCGGGGGATAGCCAGCACAACGGTGGATATACTCGACATTTTTTCAGAAGCGCACACGCTGGAACAAACTGCATGTACCATAATGCCCAGGGGCTAACTCGCTGGTAGGAGGAGCAGTGTGCGACCATATGGATTGTTGTTTATTAAGGCTCCCTTGAGCCGGTCGAGCTGATGAGCTCATGGTTACGCACCTGCGCGTCGCGAGAGGTATCAAGACCTGAGAACACTTTTGGCAGCCTACACAGCAGCCCCATACACACGCCTATTCCCTGCTGATGAGAGGTAACGACCTCGAAACACGTGTCCAAGGATGGCCAGCACAACGGTGGATATACTCGACATTTTTTCATAAGCGCACATGCTGGAACGAACTGCATTTATTATAATGCCCTGGGGCCAACTCGCTGGTAGGAGGAGCAGTGTTCGACCATATAGATTGTTGTTTATTAAGGCTCCCTTGAGCCGGTCGAGCTGACAAACTCATGGTTACGCACCTGCGCGCTGCGAGAGGTATCAAGACCTGAGAACACTTTTGGCAGCCTACGCAGCAGCCCCATACACACGCCTATTTCCTGCTGATGAGAGGTAACGACCTGGAAACACGTGTCGGGGGATAGCCAGCACAACGGTGGATATACTTGACATTTTTTCAGAAGCGCACACGCTGGAACGAACTGCATTTACCATAATGCCCAGGGGCCAACTCGCTGGTAGGAGGAGCAGTGTGCGACCATATGGATTGTTATTTATTTAGGCTCCCTTGAGCCGGTCGAGCTGACGAGCTCATGGTTACGCACCTGCGCGCCCGGAGAGGTATCAAGACCTGAGAACACTTTTGGCAGCCTACGCAGCAGCCCCATACACACGCCTATTCCCTGCTGATGAGAGGTAACGACCTGGAAACACGTGTCGGGGGATAGCCAGCACAACAGTGGATATACTCGACATTTTTTCAGAAGCGCACATGCTGGAACGAACTGCATTTACCATAATGCCCAGGGGCCAACTCGCTGGTAGGAGGAGCAGTGTGCGACCATATTGATTGTTGTTTGTTAAGGCTCCCTTGAGTCGGTCGAGATGACGAGCTCATGGTTACGCACCTGCGCGCCGCGAGAGGTATCAATACCTGAGAACACTTTTGGCAGCCTAAGCAACAACCCCATACACACGCCTATTCCCTGCTGATGAGAGGTAACAACCTCAAAACACGTGTCCAGAGATTGCCAGCACAACAGTGGATATACTCGACATTTTTTCAGAAGCGCACACGCTGGAACAAACTGCATGTACCATAATGCCCAGGGGCCAACTCGCTGGTAGGAGGGGCAGTGTGCGACCATATGGATTGTTGTTTATTAAGGCTCCCTTGAGCCGGTCGAGCTGACGAGCTCATGGTTACTCACCTGCGCGCCGCGAGAGGTATCAAGACCTGAGAACACTTTTGGCAGCCTACGCAGCAGCCCCATACACACGCCAATTCCCTGCTGATGAGAGGTAACGACCTCGAAACACGTGTCCAGGGATGGCCAGCACAACAGTGGATATACTCGACATTTTTTCCAGAAGCGCACATGCTGGAACGAACTGCATTTACCATAATGCCCTGGGGCCAACTCGCTGGTAGGGGGAGCAGTGTTCGACCATATGGAATGTTCTTTATTAAGGCTCCCTTGAGCCGGTCGAGCTGACGAGCTCATGGTTATGCACCTGCACGCCGCGAGAGGTATCAATACCTAGAACACTTTTGGCAGCCTACGCAGCAGCCCCATACACACGCCTATTGCCTGCTGATGAGAGGTAACGACCTGGAAACACGTGTCGGGGGATAGCCAGCACAACGGTGGATATACTCGAAATTTTTTCAGAAGCGCACACGCTGGAATGAACTGCATTTACCATAATGCCCAGGGGCCAACTCGCTGGTAGGAGGAGCAGTGTGCGACCATATGGATTGTTGTTTATTAAGGCTCCCTTGAGCCGGTCGAGCTGACGAGCTCATGGTTACGCACCTGCGCGCCGCGAGAGGTATCAAGATCTGAGAACACTTTTGGCAGCCTATGCAGCAGCCCCATACACACGCCTATTCCCTACTGATGAGAGGTAACGACCTCGAAACACGTGTCCAGGGATGGCCAGCACAACGGTGGATATATTCATCATTTTTTCAGAAGCGCACACTCTGGAACGAACTGCATTTACCATAATGCCCAGGGGCCAACTCGCTGGTAGGAGGAGCAGTGTGCGACCATATGGATTGTTGTTTAAGGCTCCCTTCAGCCGGTCGAGCTGACGAGCTCATGGTTACGCACCTGCGCGACGCAAGAGGTATCAATACCTGAGAACACTTTTGGCAGCCTACGCAGCAGCCCCATACACACGCCTATTCCCTACTGATGAGAGGTAACGACCTCGAAACACGCGTCCAGGGATGGCCAGCACAACGGTGGATATACTCGACATTTTTTCAAAATCGCACATGCTGGAACGAACTGCATTTACCATAATGCCCAGGGGCCAACTCGCTGGTAGGAGGAGCAGTGTGCGACCATATGGATTGTTGTTTATTAAGGCTTCCTTGAGCCAGTCGAGCTGATGAGCTCATGGTTACGCACCTGCGCGCCGCGAGAGGTATCAAGACCTGAGAACACTTTTGGCAGCCTACGCAGCAGCCCCATACACACGCCTATTTCCTGCTGATGAGAGGTAACGACCTGGAAACACGTGTCGGGGGATAGCCAGCACAACGGTGGATATACTTGACATTTTTTCAGAAGCGCACACGCTGGAACGAACTGCATTTACCATAATGCCCAGGGGCCAACTCGCTGGTAGGAGGAGCAGTGTGCGACCATATGGATTGTTATTTATTAAGGCTCCCTTGAGCCGGTCGAGCTGACGAGCTCATGGTTACGCACCTGCGCGCCCGGAGAGGTATCAAGACCTGAGAACACTTTTGGCAGCCTACGCAGCAGCCCCATACACACGCCTATTCCCTGCTGATGAGAGGTAACGACCTGGAAACACGTGTCGGGGGATAGCCAGCACAACAGTGGATATACTCGACATTTTTTCAGAAGCGCACATGCTGGAACGAACTGCATTTACCATAATGCCCAGGGGCCAACTCGCTGGTAGGAGGAGCAGTGTGCGACCATATTGATTGTTGTTTGTTAAGGCTCCCTTGAGTCGGTCGAGATGACGAGCTCATGGTTACGCACCTGCGCGCCGCGAGAGGTATCAATACCTGAGAACACTTTTGGCAGCCTAAGCAACAACCCCATACACACGCCTATTCCCTGCTGATGAGAGGTAACAACCTCAAAACACGTGTCCAGAGATTGCCAGCACAACGGTGGATATACTCGACATTTTTTCAGAAGCGCACACGCTGGAACAAACTGCATGTACCATAATGCCCAGGGGCCAACTCGCTGGTAGGAGGAGCAGTGTGCGACCATATGGATTGTTGTTTATTAAGGCTCCCTTGAGCCGGTCGAGCTGACGAGCTCATGGTTACTCACCTGCACGCCGCGAGAGGTATCAAGACCTGAGAACACTTTTGGCAGCCTACGCAGCAGCCCCATACACACGCCAATTCCCTGCTGATGAGAGGTAACGACCTCGAAACACGTGTCTAGGGATGGCCAGCACAACAGTGGATATACTCGACATTTTTTCCAGAAGCGCACATGCTGGAACGAACTGCATTTACCATAATGCCCTGGGGCCAACTCGCTGGTAGGAGGAGCAGTGTGCGACCATATGGATTGTTGTTTATTAAGGCTTCCTTGAGCCAGTCGAGCTGATGAGCTCATGGTTACGCACCTGCGCGCCGCGAGAGATATCAATACCTGAGAACACTTTTAGCAGCCTACGCAGCAGCCCCATGCACATGCCTATTCCCTGCTGATGAGAGGTAACAACCTCGAAACACGTGTCGGGGGATAGCCAGCACAACGGTGGATATACTCGACATTTTTTCAGAAGCGCAGACGCTGGAAAAAAACTGCATGTACCATAATGCCCAGGGACCAACTCGCTGGTAGGAGGAGCAGTGTGCGACCATATGGATTGTTGTTTGTTAAGGCTCCCTTGAGCCGGTCGAGCTGACGAGCTCATGGTTACGCACCTGCGCGCCGCGAGAGGTATCAAGACCTGAGAACACTTTTGGCAGCCTACACAGCAGCCCCATACACACGCTTATTCCCTGCTGATGAGAGGTAACGACCTCGAAACACGTGTCCAGGGATGGCCAGCACAACGGTGGATATACTCAACATTTTTTCAGAAGCGCACATGCTGGAATGAACTGCATTTATTATAATGCCCTGGGGCCAACTCGCTGGTAGGAGGAGCAGTGTTCGACCATATAGATTGTTGTTTATTAAGGCTCCCTTGAGCCGGTCGAGCTGACGAGCTCATGGTTACGCACCTGCACGCCGCGAGAGGTATCAAGACCTGAGAACACTTTTGGCAGCCTATGCAGCAGCCCCATACACACGCCTATTCCCTGCTGATGAGAGGTAACGACCTGGAAACACGTGTCGGGGGATAGCCAGAACAACGGTGGATATACTCGACATTTTTTCAGAAGCGCACACGCTGGAACGAACTGCATTTACCATAATGCCCAGGGGCCAACTCGCTGGTAGGAGGAGCAGTGTGCGACCATATGGATTGTTATTTATTAAGGCTCCCTTGAGCCGGTCGAGCTGACGAGCTCATGGTTACGCACCTGCGCCCCCGGAGAGGTATCAAGACCTGAGAACACTTTTGGCAGCCTACGCAGCAGCCCCATACACACGCCTATTCCCTGCTGATGAGAGGTAACGACCTCGAAACATGTGTCCAGGGATGGCCAGCACAACTGTATATACTCGACATTTTTTCAAAATCGCACATGCTGGAACGAACTGCATTTACCATAATGCCCAGGGGCCAACTCGCTGGTAGGAGGAGCAGTGTGCGACCATATGGATTGTTGTTTATTAAGGCTTCCTTGAGCCAGTCGAGCTGATGAGCTCATGGTTACGCGCCTGCGCGCCGCGAGAGATATCAATACCTGAGAACACTTTTAGCAGCCTACGCAGCAGCCCCATGCACATGCCTATTCCCTGCTGATGAGAGGTAACAACCTCGAAACACGTGTCGGGGGATAGCCAGCACAACGGTGGATATACTTGAAATTTTTTCAGAAGCGCAGACGCTGGAACAAACTGCATGTACCATAATGCCCAGGGACCAACTCGCTGGTAGGAGGAGCAGTGTGCGACCATATGGATTGTTGTTTATTAAGGCTCCCTTGAGCCGGTCGAGCTGACAAGCTCATGGTTACGCACCTGCGCGCCGCGAGAGGTATCAAGACCTGAGAACACTTTTGGCAGCCTACACAGCAGCCCCATACACACGCTTATTCCCTGCTGATGAGAGGTAACGACCTCGAAACACGTGTCCAGGGATGGCCAGCACAACGGTGGATATACTCAACATTTTTTCAGAAGCGCACATGCTGGAATGAACTGCATTTATTATAATGCCCTGGGGCCAACTCGCTGGTAGGAGGAGCAGTGTTCGACCATATAGATTGTTGTTTATTAAGGCTCCCTTGAGCCGGTCGAGCTGACGAGCTCATGGTTACGCACCTGCACGCCGCGAGAGGTATCAAGACCTGAGAACACTTTTGGCAGCCTATGCAGCAGCCCCATACACACGCCTATTCCCTGCTGATGAGAGGTAACGACCTGGAAACACGTGTCGGGGGATAGCCAGAACAACGGTGGATATACTCGACATTTTTTCAGAAGCGCACACGCTGGAACGAACTGCATTTACCATAATGCCCAGGGGCCAACTCGCTGGTAGGAGGAGCAGTGTGCGACCATATGGATTGTTATTTATTAAGGCTCCCTTGAGCCGGTCGAGCTGACGAGCTCATGGTTACGCACCTGCGCGCCCGGAGAGGTATCAAGACCTGAGAACACTTTTGGCAGCCTACGCAGCAGCCCCATACACACGCCTATTCCCTGCTGATGAGAGGTAACGACCTCGAAACATGTGTCCAGGGATGGCCAGCACAACTGTATATACTCGACATTTTTTCAGAAGCGCACACGCTGGAACAAACTGCATGTACCATAATGCTCAGGGGCCAACTCGCTGGTAGGAGGAGCAGTGTGCGACCATATGGATTGTTGTTTATTAAGGTTCCCTTGAGCCGGTCGAGCTGACGAGCTCATGGTTACGCACCTGCGCACCGCGAGAGGTATCAAGACCTGAGAACACTTTTGGCAGCCTACGCAGCAGCCCCATACACACGCCTATTCCCTGCTGATGAGAGGTAACGACCTCGAAACACGTGTCCAGGGATGGCCAGCACAACGGTGGATATACTCGACATTTTTTCAGAAGCGCACATGCTGGAACGAACTGCATTTACCATAATGCCCTGGGGCCAACTCGCTGGTAGGAGGAGCAGTGTTCAACCATATGGATTGTTGTTTATTAAGGCTCCCTTGAGCCGGTCGAGCTGACGAGCTCATGGTTATGCACCTGCACGCCGCGAGAGGTATCAATACCTGAGAACACTTTTGGCAGCCAACGCAGCAGCCCCTATTCCCTGCTGATGAGAGGTAACGACCTCGAAGCACGTGTCCAGGGATGGCCAGCACAACGGTGGATATACTCGACATTTTTTCAGAAGCGCACACGCTGGAACAAACTGCATTCACCACAATGCCCAGGGTACAACTCGCAGGTAGGAGGAGCAGTGTGCGACCATATGGATTGTTGTATACTGAGCATGGGACCCAAGTCTGGGCATACCCTTCACAATTAGGGCAACATATGCAAAAGAAACATTTGATTGACGGAATGCTGGACAATGCACTCATTCAACCCCAGTCACAAGGATCTGGGTTAAATCCATCATTCTTTTGCATACCACACCACCCCAGTTTTGACCTAGGCATATGCAAATCAGTCTTGACCATGTTCCCTGTTGGAACAGTCCAGACCAAACTACCAAGCCATGTCCTCCCTGGACCGGAAAAAAGCGTCCTGGGACCGGCTTCTGGGCATCACCCTTCATCAGCCAAGCTAACTTCAATCAAGTGGAGTAGTGAGCACAGGACCCACATCTGGGCATCCCTACCCACTTAGGGCAACATATGCAAAAGTAACAGTTGATGGACGGAATGCTAGACAATGCAAACATTCACCCCCAGTCACAAGAACCTGGGTTAAATCCATCATTCTTTTGCTCACCACACAACCCCAGTTTGGACCTAGACATATGCACCTGTGAATGGGTGTATAAGTGCCTGAGTGAGTTTGTGAGTGTGCAGATGAGTGTTCACAAGTGTTTGACAGTGACAGCAAGTGTTTACATATATATATATATATATATATATATATATATATATATATATATATATATATATATATGCAGCAAATCCTCGAACCTCCACGCCGACAGCGTAGCGAAAGAAGAAAGCAGACCCCACGTTTTCAGGCAAGATGTTGAGTTTATTAAGACCTTTCAAATGACGCGTTTCGAGTACGAAGTACTCTTGTTCACACACCGTTAGAACAGTCAGCCTGTTATTTTATATGCTTTCTTTCCCTGACCCTTCCTAAGGGCCACACCTCCTGTCGTGCATCACATGACAGAAAACATAAACATAGAAATGGGTGCTGAATTGAGGATGGGAAAACAGACGACTTTTCTGGATGTAATTACTGAATTACAACATTGCACGAAAAATAATACAATATATACAACAAACCAATTTTGTTTATATAAAATGTATTGCGTCTAACATTTTAAAAATGTACATTAAGACATTTATAAAATATAATCATTTCCTACCCTAAAGCATTGCACACATCTCATACATGGCCTTAACACATATCATAACTGCATGAATGCAGATACCAAAATTAAGGGCTATTAAAGTGACTGGTGCTTGATTCTTACTGCTTGAATGCAGTTATCCAGAGAGATATAAAGCGCCTAATGCAGATTCATGTAAACTGACCACCAGAATAGTACTTAACATTAAAGCCTTGATTTCCTTGGTCATGTGATATAAACATATCTATAACAACTCACTTTGTGATACCCACGAGCTAATGTCTAAAATATTTATTACAAATTCAAATTTCATGAATTTACATATATCATGAATATCAAGACGTATGTACAATTATATACAAAAAATTATATATATAAAGTGTAGTGTAAAATAACCATCACTTGATTTGTGCTCCTATGTATATGTGCGAAAAATTTGAGTGAGAAAAATTAAACAATTAATTTTATAAGAAAGAATAAAGCATTGTGTACAATCCTAAAAAAGAGAGAAGTTGCAAATTCCATAAACACACGTATTGTCAGAATATTACCTGAGGTATTCAAACTGATATATCTTTGCCATGTGAAATGGAATTATTAGCTCAGTGGGTTATTTGATGTTGGAATTGGATTGCAACATGAATCCAAAACCCAATACTGAGGTAACCAAGACTTACAAAATCCAACACTCAGAAAAACTCCATCTCCAAAGACGATACTGAGGGAGACACTTATAAGAAATTATGTAAGTCCTCTGTGGCGTTGAGACCGTATGGTTGTTTGCTGTCCAACGCCTCAATGTACTGGGTCTCCAACCATCTGAGTAATTTGTCCCTGTCGCCACCCCGTCTCAACGGGGGCACTGCATCAATAACAAAATAACTCAAACACGCCAGATCGCTGGCGTGCACCGAGTCAAAATGCTGTGCCACGGGGTAGGCTGAATCATGATTCACTATTATATATATGTATATATATATATATATATATATATATATATATATATATATATATATATATATATATATATATATATATATATATATATATATATTTTATGTTCCTGACCGATGAAAAGGTGGCCACAACTTTCTGTTCAGGTTGCGTTAGATAGACCCACCGACCGACAGACAGACAGACAGACAGACAGACAGACAGACAGCCAGCCAGACAGACAGATAGATAGATAGATAGATAGATAGATAGATAGATAGATAGATAGATAGATAGATAGATAGATAGATAGATAGATAGATAGATAGATAGATAGATAGATAGATAGATAGATAGATAGATAGATAGATAGATAGATAGATAGATAGATAGATAGATAGATAGAAAGATAGATGGATAGATAGATAGATAGATAGATAGATAGATAGATAGATAGATAGATAAAAGCTCTGATTCACCACGAAACATTGAGAAAGGTGTTTGCCAAAATACAGCTGTTTGCACCTTTCTTCCAATAAAAGTCTTGAGATCCCTCTCCTGTGAGTGCTGACCATTAATTTCTTGAAGCAATCATAAATATATAGATATAAATATTTGTATACATATTTTTATAGGTAGATATAATAACTGTTGCAGGTTGCCAGTAGTTAGTTATAGATAGGGTGACTGTTTTTTCATTTTCTAAAATTTTTGGTTTTGTTTGACAAACCCTTGTGAAATTGTCAAAGCTAGTTTGCCACTCACTTCAGCTTCTGTTTTTAAACTTTCAGGGTGATCCATCAAGGAGGGGGGGTGCAAGAAAAAAGAGGGATCCCAAAACACGCTTTCCCCGAGTTCATTTCCATATGAAACTTTTGAGATAGCCATAGCCCGAACTGCTGGACAGAATTACACGAACATTTTCCTAGGTAGTTTGATATCGGACTGGAAAATGAGTCAATCCCAATTACCTCTTATTGATTTGTTAATAGCTGTAGCTTTTCAGCAAATATAAAAAAACCTGGAAAGATTTCTCTAAATTGTCCTTTTTAGCTTGGTGGTATGCTGTGTGTCACAATCATCGCCTCAATACAGCACTTGTTCATCCTATCACTCTTGCTACTAAACGATCTCACCTTTGGGGCCCACTCCCAAAGTTTCTAGATGATACAGTGAAGAAAACTTCTGTACCTGTTTCCTCACAACAAAAAGTTACCAAGTATCCTTGACCTCCTATTGTTTGTTTATAATTATGCTTAATTTATCCATTTTTATATTTTTGACGTACTATTATTTACAATTTTTGTGAACCTTTGATTCTATTCATATAATCTCCCACATGAACCTTTTACTATTTTAATTGATATTACATATCATTATTATTCTTTATTACACCTTCATATATTTATGTATTAACAAATAACTGTGTATACAAAGTATTGTTTTTATGATCATATTAATCTTTCCACTAAACCTTTTCTTGAACTTAAAATATAATTACGCATTATTTGAGAGAAAGGTATCTGTTGGTCCAGAAGGCATTCTTGTTAAGATGTGGAGTTATGGAGTTATTTCAAGAAATTTCTAGTTGTATATATAGGGATGAGAATGGTTTGTGGATCTGATGTGGGGCTCTGTGAAAGCACACAGCAGGAGGAGGGTTTTTCTTTGATAGCTGCAAACTGAGGAAAATGATGCAGTGGCCTTTTTATGAAGGTGAGCTGGTCCTCGAGGAATGTTTCAGATGGTGAAAAGCACAGAAAGGGTCAGGGTAGGAGTACCTTGACCCGCTGGGTGTTATATAGGGGTGTCCTAGACATCCCTCATGAGTTTTAGAATGTGTAGACTAGTTCTTTCCAAGTAGATGGAGTCGTGAACCCATTGCGGTGCCCAGCGTGGACCCCTGTGTAACGTCACTACGGAAGCATGAACCCACCAAAACAAATTTTAAATAAAGAAATAAAATGCGGCCATCTAATGAAACTGGGGTTATTCTTTGCTGGAGATTGCAAATGGATGCGTGAAATGTCCAATGTCCGGGCTAAAATTATAAAAAGTGTGCATTGGGTCTTTAGGTATGCACCCCAACTTGGGGATCGGCGCATCAAAGATATAACTGATATTTCTAAAGCTAGATGCGCCTCTATTGCACTATATGGCGCAGGGGTTTTCGGTCACCATTCCAGGCAAGAACTGCAAAAAGAGGAAAATTACTTCTTAATAAAGCTTTTATGTCTGCCCGCCTCCACATCCTCCGAATTGATCAATTGCGAAGTGGGGCTCAATTATGTATCAGACCTGATTGCACTTAGATCCCTACTACTCTAGAGATAAATATGGACAAAGGAGGAGACTATATTCACTAAAACAGTATTAAGGACTGTCCATGACTGGACAATTGTCTTACGATCCCCTGGCTCAAATACAGTGAATTGTTCAATATGTTGATCATGGAAAACCCAAATGATGTAACGGGACTGACTAAACGGGAGATAAAGAACACTTTCTTGAACCATAAGAAGGAGTGCAGGCTGAGAACCGTAGATCAGTTCTACCATTTGCATCTAGATAATGAAGGCTTTCAAGGCTATTTAACATTAGTCACAAGACCATCCCGCCGCTTTGTTTTAACAAGATTGAGACTTGGCCTTGTCCACCATCTAGTAGCATTTCCCATAATGAAACATCGATCAGCCTCCCCACGCCCATGTGACGGGCACACTAAACAGAGCACCCTGCACTTTTTACTTTTATGTGATTTGTATCTGAATTTTAGAATTGTCTACTTAAAACCACTGTTTTATAGAGAGTCACTCACTCAGTCAGAGACCCACTTGGTAAAATATATATCCACTCACAGACCCATTGAGACCTTAAAACAGTCACACACAGACCTATTCAGAAACTCATGCACCCACTCACAGACACAGTCAGAGACTTACACATCCACTCACAGACCCATAGAGTGTACCTACTCACAGATACACTGAGGCTGCCACACACCCACAACAGACCCATTTCGATACTCACACACCCACTCACAGCAGCACTCAGACTCATGCATCACTCACAGTCCCATTCACAGACTCATGTACTCAGTCAAAGACCCACTCACAGACTCATGCCTTCACTCAGAGACTCACTCATACACTGATGGACTCACTGACAGACTTACTTAAATACTCATGCAGTTACACACAGACCCACTCAGAGACTCATGCCTATGTTCACAGAGCCATGTAGAAAGTCATTCACCCACTCACAGACTTATACATCCACTCACAGATGTTTTGATACACTCACGTACTCACTTACAGACCCACTCAGAGTCTCATGCACCCACTCACAGACATACTGACAGTCTAATACACCCA